>NW_008597018.1:22642-31311 GCF_000691845.1 Merops nubicus | reverse complement strand
GGGCCGGGAAGGCTGCCGGGGAGGCCGCGGCTCCGTGCCGGGAGGGGGGCTGGACCTCACCTGGTGGGAAACGCAGGGTCTGGAACAACTTGTCATTGTTCTGGTCTCGAATGGGCACGTGGTCACCTCTCCTCCAGCTGCAGGAGGGGCGAGCAGAGGAAAGTGGGCACTAGTAGGCTTGATTTTTAAAGTACTCCGTCTGTCTCTTCGTGCCAGTGTTTCAGCTCCATCCAGTGAGTACCCCCGTTCAGTTTGGATCTCTGAGGCTGTGGGCACCACAGAGTGCTCACCTTCAGGAGCTCACGTGCGCTGCTTTCCCGGGTGCTCTGCAGGGTCCTGCTCATTCCCAGAGCAGATCTTCGCTCCCAGAGCACCTCGGTGACGTCTGCCCGCGGGGCTTGCCCAGCACATGCTGCCACCGAGCCCCGTGCTCAGGGCACCTCGTGAGCGTGCTGAGAGAGGGGAAAGCCAGCTGCACGTCCAGGTGGGGCAGGAGGGTGGAACACAGAGAGGTGGTGCAGGACAGAGCCTGGTTTCTGGGCACGGGGGACAACAGCCCCGAGCGCGTGACGCTCTCGTCTCCCCGGGAGGCCGGTGCCCGAAACTCTGCCCAGTGCCAGCACGGTGCAGCCAGAGCACGTTAGTCGTGGCATGGGTTGGTGGGAGTGGGGAGTGGGCACGGGTTCTAAAGGGGAAATTCAGAGGGGAATGGAAACTTTCATGTTATGCAAAAAAAGGGCTGGGCCCGTCTGTGTATCAGAATCAGATGCTCGGAAGTCATTAAGAGCTGTCCGTCATTCTGCGCCTTGGGAAGGTGTCAGGGTGATAGGGAGGACATGGAGACAAAGGGACTTGCCAAACAGGAAAAGGACACTTGACCCAACAAGTCTGTGCTTTGTGAGACCCACTTTCCTGCTTTGTCATACCTCTTACTAACAAGTAACTCAATTCCCTGCTCAAAATTCACGTGTGGTGTGTCGCTGCTCTGCAGCCCTGGCTGTAGTTCCACCTCACTCACGTGCTCACACATTTTCTGCTGTAATAGTGGTGCCCATGGTCTCCTCTGTCTTTGTTGGTCTCCTTTTGGAAACACAATTTCTGGATTTTACATTCAGCTCACTCTATTTTATATTTACATTTGGCTTGTCCGTTTTGGGACAGTGCATAAGCACAGGTCCCTCGAGAGCGCTCATGGAATTGGGAGTTGATCCATACATGACTTTAGGGATGTATTCAAATACAGAGTGAAGTGTGGCCTTGAAGTCTCACTGTGTGTAAACTCAGTAGGCACCTGATGTTTGTCTGAAAATATCTGGTCTGTCATAGGCCACCTCCTCTCTCCCACAGCCCCTGTCTGCCTTGCATTTAACATGGTCCCAGCTTGGTTCCTGTGGAACCCAAGAAGGCTGAGAAGCTGCTCAAGTGTGAACAAGGTAGAAGCATAAAGTGGGTTTTGAAGTACCTTTGTCTTAAGGAATATGCAGCTGAACTGTGAGCAGATTCCCCCATGAAGAAACGTGGCATCTGCTTCCTGCAGTAAGGGTCCTTTTTAGAGTGTCTCAGGATGGCTTCCCACAATCACTTTCTTTTTTTTAAATTCTGTTTTTATTCCCGTTCCTTATCAAAGGCAGGAAAACTTCTCTTTGTCTTAGGCAGGGAGTCACATCTGTGCAATTCCAAAATGCCAGACCAAAATCCAAGCCGTTGCGAGAGCGAGGAGGAGCAGTGTGAGAGCCAAGCCACACTGAGGGCAGGTCCCCTCCCACCACCCAAGACCCCCAAGGCAAGGAAGCCCTGGGCTGACATTTCAGAGGGAGGCTGAGTCAGGTCAGTTAACAGGAATCCTGCTGCTGAATCCCAGCTGACAGAAAATCTGATGCTCGGATTCTCATGTCTTATTTGGACATGTTTCTGTCTGAGTCTCTGAAGTTTAACATGGTATTCTGGAAAGTGAAAATAAATATCATTTAATCTCACGTTCAGTCAGTTCTGACAGTGCCAATACATTCATTTGAGAACACATTTGTTTTCTTCAGTAGGCGATCCCTGGGGTCAAGGCCTCCCCTTGCAAAGCTTAGCTGTACTGAAGAAGAAACCTTGAAATGTGAGACTGTCTTCTGGTCAAACGACACGGACCCTTTGAATGCCTTGACTCTAAATCTCTTCACTCTGCTTTTGACGGCTTTGGGGCCCCCTGATATTTACTGGCCTTGGAATTGTTCCTGCTAATGCTTCTAATGCCTGTCTCTCTCCTTCCCTCCTCCCATCTTGCCAGCCACAAACCTATCCCCGTCTTTTCTTCCTGCTTGTGGCAAATTCCTGTCAGTGTCTTTTCTGACCCCTTTTTAATTCTGTTTGGAGACTCTAACCTGCTGCAAGGACCAGGGAGAAGTTTTTAGTTCTGCCTTTCTTAACCTCAGCAGTTTTCATGGGAGCTTCATGACAAGCTTGGGTTTTGTGCTGAGCTCGATACACTGTGGAAGATGGTTTCACAGACTTTGAAGGCTTTTTTAGCATGTGGCTAATAAGGTCACACTTGACACTCACCTCCTGCCCCAGGCATGTAAAGATAAGTTTCCCCTGCAGTTTGCTCACCTGTAAAATGTAGATACTTCAGAAATTGTCTCATTAGTGTTTTCTACTTTTGTTCCATTCGGAATGCTCATATTGTAGATAGGCAGCTTAGTCTATACTTGGATTTAAATCATGTATCTGGTAGCCACACAAATAATATTAAAAATTAATTTTAAATTTCTTTCAAAAGTTAAAACTGAAAGTCAGCTGGGAGCAAGCAGCCAGCCCTGCAGCACAGGATGTCGGAAGCATCAGGTCTCTCAACTCCTGAGGTTGGGTAATTTTTAGAGAATTAGGGCCTGTCTTTAATTTTCTTATCTTTCAGTGAGATAATTACTATTAATTTGTATGCAGAAATTTCCCTCCAAGAGTTTCACAATTGCTTCTAATCAAATTATGCCTATTAAGGCGATTGAGTAAAATTGCCTCCATTATTGTTGCATGGTGGATATTAAGCTAACAGTTCTGCAGGAGCTTACTTCATTTTGCTGTTCTTTCTGATAACTCCAGGTCTTGCTGGTCTGTCCTCTCATCACAGAGCTTAATGAGTGTGCATCTCTCAGTTAGGAGTCTGTGCCACTTCTCAAAAGGGGGGCAGAGCCTTTCAGCCACATGGAAATGTTTTTTTCTCTGACTCTGATGCTGTGTGTGTGTCACAGGGAATTCCTCCCCTTCCCTGCCGCCTGTTTCGGCAGCTGTCCTCCAGCTTGCCTAGGGCAGGAGCTGCAGACTGTGCCTGTGCATGGCGTTTGTTTGGGGCTGACAGGGCTGGAGCTCTGAGGATGTACATACATCAATGCAAATTTCCTTCCTTTAAGCAAGCCCTGGAAACTCTGTCACCATGTGATGCTAATACTGAAGCAGTCATCTGGCCTTTTATTATTCTTCAAAGAAAAAAGGGCATGCTAACTTCTTCCTTTTGCAATATCCCTTAAGCCATTAAGCATTTTTTTCCCAGTCCTTTCTAGCACTGATAGAAATGAAACTCTGTGTAATGGCTGGGAGAAAAAATTCATGGCAGTGTCAACAGATACTTCGTCCTCCTGGAATTGTTTCTTTAATAAATGCTCTTTCTAACTCCGAAGTAGTTAAGAAGTTCTGTATCCCTCCTTACCATGTTGTTTCATTTTCAAAGGATTGTTTGTTTTATCTAAATATCTACACATATATATATATATAAAAAGTTTCCCAAGTCTTCTCTGTGTTGCTTACACTAAACTTTACATCCTTACTTAGCTGCATTGGGCCTCAGTTGCCCTTTTTCCTCCTTGGAATTAAGCAGAATGTCTTTAAATTTCAGTCTCTTCAGATTTTTTTTTTTTTTTAATTTAGCTCTATGTTTCCCATGTTTCATAGAATTCCAGTAAAAATTCCTTGGGGCATATCACATTCTCCCAAAGTCAGCTTTTTTAAAGTCAAAAATGCTTCTGAACTCCTCTAAGTGTTCTTGCCCTAAAGAGCATTTAGAGCCTAATGAAACCATGATCACAAACCCCTAAATGTCCCACACTTCCACTTCAGTTTTCATGCAAGCTTCATTTCCCACTCCCAAGTTCAGAGCCGCCTGTGACTGTGAACTGTTGGGATGTCTGTGTGAGGAAACACGTGCTTCCCTTCCTCAAGGATCTTCTTACTCATCGTTGTCAGTATGTGGCCTGTGTTCCTACCCATGGAAATGAAATGGGAGCGCTCAAGGAAGAGTGATCTTCAGATGGTTCTGCTGCCCACTCTCCTCACTAGCAGCTGGGTGAAGAAGTACCAGTTTTGGCAGTGCTCTGGTTTTCTGTTTGCTCCTTGCTCTGTGAATGTATGGCAACATCCAAAAGCCACTGCTCTCTAAATGATTTCCTCTGTTGTCCTTAATTCTCCTGCAAGCTGACTTCGCTGCTGTCAGACAAAACATTTATGTCTTTCCTTACTTCAGACTCAATATTATCTCTGCATTGTTTTGCCAGCCCACTTCCTTTTATTTGTCCCACCTGCAGCAGATTTTTGTTTGTTTTTGTTAAGGCCATATGTATGAGGCACTTCAGAGGTGTCTCTGAAAACATACCTGCCAAATTCCGCCAACTAAAATAGTAGCAACTTGTCTCTGTACAGCGTCTGCAAGGTACTGAGCACTTAACATATTTTAAATGTTTCTCAACAATCATGTGAAAAAAAAAGGTTTTTTAAAAAACTTCACTTCATAGCTAGCCCATTACATCAGTATTAGATGGGTGCATCAAGCCAAGGCAGCCCCCGGACACCAGTGCTGTGTGCAGTCCTCACGTGCTGTGCTTTACGTGGTTGCTTCTCTTTGCATCGTCCTGCTCCTTCTCTGCTGTGCCTCCAACAAAATATTTCTCTGGCAATTTGTGCAGCTGGCTCTGTTCCCTTCCTCCTTCACCACCTCTTCCCCTGCTGTCATTCCTGAGGTTTTGAAACCAGCCGTGTGTCAGCTGTGACCTTCACATCTTCACTGGTCCTCATGAGGACATCAGCCTGTCTCTCTGAGGCTGCTTTCGGAGCCCCCAGTGCTATCTGCCCAGACCAGCCAGGGGCAGAGGTGCCCTTGTCCCCTCGGGTTTAGGCTGCAGTGCCTTGGCACCCTGGCTGTTGCACCATATGTGCATTTACAAGATCAGTAGCTTTTTTCTTCAGGAATGTTCCGACTAGCTGAAGAAATCTCTGACTGACTTTGGGCAATACAATTTTCCACTCTGTGTGGGTGAAGAGATTGCAGCCCTGTTGGAAAGCTGGTGTGTGAAGATAAAGCTGTGATCCAGGCAGAAGGGCTGGTGGCTTTAGTTCATTTTTCTAAATGCTGTTGACCCATAGCAATTAGTGACAATCTTGGATGTGACAGACCAGGCTCAACTCTTGAAAACAGATTTTTAAATTAAACTTGGGTGACTGGAGGATCAAGACTGAGGGAGAGGCAAATGATGATTAGAAGGCTGTTTACATCCTTAATTAAGTCCTGATTCAGCCAAGCATCCAAGCAAGTGCCTCGTTTCAAGGGCATGAATAGTGAGCAGGGACAGGTTCCATCCTTGGAGCTAGGAGCAGGTGCTGACGTGCTGTCACCGGGTCCTGCCGTGGGGCAGAGCAGTCCCTGGGGTGGGAGCCACTGGCTGTGGCTGCCAGCTGAGTGCTCCCCTTTCCCTGCCCCACTGCGGGTGAGCAGAGATGCTGCAACACCTCAGGACAGTTCCTCAGCCAGGTCCTCTCAGGGTGGCTTTGCAGACAAGAAGGGGTTAGACCGACTTGGTGCAGTTTGTAGTTTTAATCAGCTACTCCTGCAGTGATGTTTCCTGCCTGGGATTCTTCTCTGCCTTCCTGGTTGGGGGTGGTCCTGCCACCACCTCTTCACTTACTCGTGTTTATTCATGCATGAAAAGTCCCTCTCTATCTCACCTCTGATCCCCTTGCCTCCCCCTCCTCTTGACCTGCCATTTGGCCGCCTCCTCCCCCTTGTTATCTCTGTCATCTCACCCTCACTTGGCCCATCTCTTGTTTTCCTATCACTGCCCATCCTACGCCTGTCCCACACAAACACTCCCAGTGCTCCAGCAGATGTGGTGGGAAATGCAGAGCCTCTGGAGGGAAGTCATGAGGGTGGGAGAAAGCCAGGAGCAGGCAAAAGCCACGACAGAAGTCCAGGCTCAGGCAGCACCAAGGCACATTTGTCACAACTGCCAAGCATTCCCTCCTGACAGTGGTCTCCACAACCTACAGCCCATTCCCCATTTCCTACATGAGACCAGACATTCTGAAGAGCTAAACTGTGGTCCAGACCACATTTTGGAGTGCCCAGTGAGACTGGAATACTGGCAGAGTGGCTCAGCACAAAACTGTTCCCACCAGGGCTAAAGACCTTGGTGTCAGAGGTGGTTGAGGTCACTGACAGACTTGATTGCTGGTTGGCACTGAAAAGTGGGGCATGCCTGGAGATCTGTCTCCCTTTCAGAAGCTGTTTATTTTATTTCACAATGGGATTTTAACAGTCAGGCGATACGTTAACAGTACTGCTCACGTTTTGACTGTTTCCCACCACGTTGTAACCTTTTCATTTAGTGTGCTGTGCCAGCTCAACTCTTGCAGTGGTTTTATAATGGCAGCACAGACCCGTAAATGACATTTTTATATGAAAATAAGACTGGCTTTTGAATACAGAGGATATGAGACAGAGGTGAGGTTTCCTTCAGCAAATCTGGAATTAAGGGCTAGGCTCCTGTCTAATTTCTCCAGCCTTCACCAGAGCTTGCCCCCCTTCAGCTGCTTGTATTTTATTTTATTTTATGGATGAGTGGGTGCACAGAGGAAGATGATGGGCACAGAGCATTCGTGTGTTTCATCTGAGAAGCCATGAGATCATGTCAGGGTTGTTAAAGGCAACTTCTGATGAGTTTGGGTCAGCAGATGCCTTGGCATCAGCCTGTCAGCATGGAGTCTTCCAGACAGTGGTTTGCAGGAGCACAGCTGCCTCGAGCCTGGGTATGCTGTGGCACCTGAAGCTTTCTTGCTTGAAAGATGGTACTTCAAGCCACAGCCTCTCAAGGTCTTTGCCACCTCCTGCAAAATCTGTGTCAGCGTTGCTTTGGTGCTGCTGGGGCTGTTGGCAGAGGGGCACAGCCCAGGGCAGGGCCACACCGACCAGCTCAGGAGAAGCACACACAGAGGTGCCCTCTTCTGAGGAAGGGGGAGGGCTTGGGAGCTTGTGTCCAAAAGTTTTCATTTCTTCTTTTTTCCCAAGTGTTTCACAGTTCAAAAAACAATAGTAGATTTCTTTCACTTTCTTCTTTTATTTATTTAGTTATTTGAAGCTTGTTCCTCTGGAAAATATTGAATGTTTTATCTTATCCTAGGGGGGAAAAAGTCAACAAGTATTCTGATAAAAAAAATTAAATCGGCTTTTAGGTTTTTTTTCTAAGGAAAGCCTAATCTGGGGGCCAAAGGGTGCTTTTCTGAGGTAGTCAAGCTTCCTTTTAGATTGATCCTAGTGGTCTTCTGTCTCCTTCTAAAAATCCACATGAAGTTTTTGTTCAGACTTCTATCTCTGTCCTTCACCATTTACAGTTTCTCTCAAAGGGACAAATGGTTGAAAGGAAGTGCAGATTTGGAAGAGGTTGTTTAAAAAATAAATAAACTTTCACCTTTCCCCTCTATCACCTTTAAAGTCATCATTTGTAGATTAACAGCTTCATGATGGAGGCATGAAAGGGTGGGACCTTTGTTACTGTTGCTGCCCTGTGAGGATGATGGTGTTGATGAGTGCTTAACCACCTTCCACATCTTCCCGGCTGATCTTTGTACTCCACTGAAAACCTGCAGCAAGGAGTCTGGCCTTATCAGAACTGAAAAAGATTTTACGTTGTTGATTATTTTTTAGTATCTTAATACTTCTTTAGAGTTTGAGGAGGACTTGCGTGGTTGAGTCCTAGGGGAAATTGAGCCTTGTCGATAAAAATAACTTTTTAAAGGTTTTTGTTGTTGTCAAATTAAGTCTTAGAAAATTATCTCTGTGGCATAAGCATCTACAACACTTGTCATGAACCAGGAAATGAATCTTCATGCCCATCTTGGATGCTCCCCAGGTTGTCTGATGTCCCAGCTGGATGGGTGAAAGAGGAGACAACAATTATCTGCAGGGCAGGAGAGACTTAAACATTAAAGACCTTTATGCCTAGGATCAGCTGGAATTTTTGCTCATTCCTCACGCGTAGTGTCTGAGCTCACCAAAGCAGACAATATGAAAAATATTAACAGGATTCAAGAAGACATTAGTAATAGATTAAGAGTGAATGTCTCCCTCGCAAGACTTTTTTTTTCTTTATTTTTTTTTCTAGCCAGAGAAGTCTAAAGGTGAGTAGGTGAAGTCAATTTTAATAATTCACAGACGATAATACATCTATTTCTCACTTGACAGAGCTAGTGTTTAAACTATTAGCATTGTCTGGCATAACATGAAACAGGATCAGTCACTCATCCCTTTGAAACATCTAACCTGGCCTCATTTCCATTTCTTCCTTCCAGCTTTGCCAGTACAGCTGAGGAGTCTGGGCGAGCTCTGGGCTGGCGTGTGGCCGCAGCGCTGGCTGCGGGTGGGAGCG
>NW_008597018.1:0-22611 GCF_000691845.1 Merops nubicus | reverse complement strand
CGCCCCCCCCCCCGCCAGCGCCTCTGCTGCTGCAGGCAGCCCCTGCTGCACAGGCAGGGCCTTTTCCCTCCCACTGGGGCTGCAGCGCTGCTCTGGAGGCTTTGAAAACACCCTGGGCGTTTTCCCCCTCCTCCCGACTGCCGAACTGGTAGGACTTCGCAGCCGTGCCTTGCAGTGAAGGGCTGCACGGGGAAAGGTGGCTTAGCAGTAATGGAAACAACAACACAAAGGGGTCTAAAATAGGATGCCTGCCTGGTTTGTTACAGTAATCTGTGACAAGTTCACATTTGTAATTCACTACATCTGTTACCGAGTTGGTGCTTTGCAGACCTTATTTTTACAAGTTTCCAGATTGGGTGACTAGGAGTTGAATTGCTTTTGTTTTTATTTTTTCTGCTGCCTGACCCATAAAATACGACACTTCCACCCTCTCATTCAGAAAGGAAAAGCATATATGAAAGCTTCTTTACAATAACAAAGACTTCTGACTAAAGCACTTGGCTCCCACTGCAGCTTTCCCTTAGATAACAGCTGTAAATTCCCAACCTCTCATCTCTGGCAGCATTTCCCTCTTGATCCTAGTTTCTGTTTCCATTTGTTGGGAGAGATTAAAAGGTGGGTTATGAAGGTGAAACTGGAAGCAGAGGAAACGTGAGGTTTTAGGTAGAGCTCAGGTGGGTGATAGGGCCAAGTTTGCCCTGTGCCCTGTTTTCATAGCTATGAAGCAAATCCTGCTGGGGCCTCTCCTTGCACTGCAGAGTCACCGCTGAGCACGCGTTGGGACATCGCTCCTCACTCTGCTGGAGTGCTAATCCTGTAAGGTGACCACAGTCCTTTGTCCTGGCACAGCTGGCTGAAAGGCCTTGCAGATGAGTATCCAGGGTAGGATTTAGATGGTTTTCCCCATCTTTCTTTCTATGCCTCCTCCCCAAGGTGCTTATTGGTATGATTTCTGTACTTCACATATTTGTTAGATGCCTTCTGGACAGCTACTAGGCTTAAAATAAAGACTAAAATTAATCTTGACTGATGAACTGAATCCCCAGAGTCAGACAGCTCAGGGACTGTAAACAAAAAGTTGGCATGACTAGAATCTGACTAGCCCTAAAGGTAAGCCACCCACCTCCCTGATAATTCAGTAGCTATGTGGCATAATGAATGCCAGGGGAAGGTGGACACGGGAATGAGAAGAGAAGCAGAGGAGGGTGCACTGTTCACAGCACCAGTGGAGATTCACGGCAGCGAGGACTGATGTGCACTTGAGGAACAGCCAAAGGGAGCTGGTGATGGATGACAGGCAGTTTGTGTGCTGGAAAGCTCACAAGAAGTATTCTTCGTTTTCCCTTCTAGTATTAGCAACCAGAATTAGTTCTACTTTGGCTTAACTGCTGGAAGGAGTTTAAAAAAAAAAAATACATGATTGACTTTATTAAGTTCTTAAATATGGCTTTGTGAAGGATTTCCTACTCCCAGCTAGTGCATGGAACAATTCTTTTTGAATGCACTCGATAGCAGAGTGTGCTCTGAGGATGCCCTGGATGCAGACATCTGCATCCAGCAGCTACCTCAGCTGGTGATTTGCTTCCAGAGGAGGCAGGTGCCAGGGCCGTGGATGCTGGGACAACGTGGGCAGCTTCCATTCGTGTACCTGGGTAGGACTTACCAGGGCTTTGAGCTGGGAGGGACCATTTCTAAACGTGACAAAGTGGTTGAGGTCTCTGTTGCTTTTGGCTGGGATGGCCAAGGGTTGTGCAGTGTGTGGTGGTAAGAGGGCAGGGTCTGCTGAGGGGTATGTGCAGTGCTCAGAGGAATGCCATCAATAACTCATTTCCACACACCAGTGGGTGCCAGTGACTGCTAGGGACAGAGCTGAACGTGAATCCTTGGGCTGTGGTTCACCCTTCCCCTTGCTACCAACCGCTTTGCGTCCTGGAAAGCCTGAAGAAGTTGGGTTGTCCTTCAGGTGTTCCAGTGTCTTTCTGAGCAGCCAAGAACTCAGCTCGACACTGTTTGCCATTGCCAATGAACAAGACTACAAGACATCGTATCTCTAGAGTGCCAGTAGGCACTGGGTGATGTGAAGGCTTTCTTGGGATCCTGGGGGACCCCTCAAAGACAGCTCAGGAGCTTGGCATGCTCCAGCAGAGGTACCACACCTGTGTCTCTCTCTTCCTAAAGCCCTGAGTAGCTTGGCAAGGCAGAGGAGGGAACTTGATATCAAGTTCCTCTACAAGAGAATGTTCATTGTGGATCAGGATTCGACAGGAGTGAACATCCAGTTAGAACTTTTTGAGTTTCCGTTTCATTCATTGCTATCAACTGGCCAAATTTTGACCTTGTAGCAAGTACCATCTGAGCATTTACAGTGATCTCTGCAGCAGTGCACTTTGAAGAAAGCCATTCAGTTGATATAAGCTATTTTAACATGGGCTTTAGATATTACAGAGTTTCCTTGATAAGGAAGGGGAGGGCTGGACTGTTCTGCAGGGATACCAATTTGAACTGTAATGCAAGTGGGAAGAGCTGACTTGACAGTGCTCTGGTGGAGGTAAACAAACTCATTTCTGTGGAAAGGGTGTTGACAAGCAGTGATTTTTGGGAAGCCTCCAGACAGAGTCCAGACACTGACTTTAGGGATTTAGGCAATATAGTAATGATTATTTAAAAAAAAAAAAAAAATCAAAACATTTACATCAGCTGTGCCTGTTGGTTTTGTCTTTTTTTGCATACTTCTGTTCTATTTATTAAGCATTTCCAGAAAACACTTGTACAGTTAAACCTAATACTGTGAAAAGGACTAACACCCATTTTTGATAGACTCTTCCTGTGTTGCCTTTGTGTCAAATCAAGTATGTTTCAGCTCTAAGTTTAGGCTTCTTCTTCAAAAAACTACAGAGGGCCTTGAGCCTGACAGACGTGCTGTGGCCTGAACTGGAACGGCCACACCGAGCATCACGTCGCAAGGGGCCTTGCAGATGGCCTTAGGCCTGGGTATAGAGACAGCTTCCTCCAAAACTAAGCTCCAGGCATGCTGACAAAATCATTTCCTTGTGTCCCAAATACTGTTGTGGTTTAGTTTGTTCTCATCCCCACAATTCATTTTTATTTTCCTAGTAGGGTGGTGCTTTGGGGAGGGGGCACTTTGGAGCTCTCTGTTGCGTTGCTCTGCGGCATAGCTGGAGCAGGAAGGTCCTTGGTGGTGGCAGAGGTTTTAGGTTTTGAGACACAAACTGGGATAATCACCTTTATACCTTTACAGAGATTTTACAGAAGCATATGTGGGAACCTGTTTATTGTGTTTGTTAAGATTCTGACCCGTAAGTGAGACTTCCACCTGCATGCTGAAGCAGAAGCCAGCGTACCAAGCCTGCTCCACTGGCTGGGGAAGGAGACAGCTCTCAGTGCCCTGAGACCCAAGGAGCTCATCCTCTTACTGGGAACTCCTTGGACACCACCTTAAAATGCTTTACAGCATTTTTGTTAATATTTGCCAATCTTTGGTGGATCAGTGGAAGCCTGTTCTGAAATTTTTAGGCCCTTCTTTCTTTGCATTAGATCTCCAAATTAATGGTCTGTGACTGTGAACTCGACTCTTTTTTGCCCCAGCTATTGGTGAGTGAAGCAGAACTTGATTTGGTGCTCATTTTTGACAAGATGCATGTGCTGTGCACATCCATGTGCTTTCTCTCTCTTTTCTGTTTAAATCCCGTTTAAACAGTGCTCGGTGACTGCTGGGAGTTGTAATCCATGGGCAGCTCTGTGGTGAGGCAAGCACCAGCTGGAGTTTCAGCTCCACAGAGCGGTCTGCAGCCAGCAGAGCTGCTGAGGAGTCAGAAAAGGGGGAAAGGGGTACACGAGAGCTCAGCCAGTGCCTTTTGGAAAGCGTTTCTTGCACTTCCCAATGAGCCACAAAGTCTGAGCCATGGTTTCTTGTGCTTAGACAAGGACAAAGATTACAGGACAGAACCTGACAGAACTTCACAGCCAAGCTGGGACTTTCTCAGCATTGTTTGACACAGGGTACTTCACACAGCTTCAGAGCAGACTGAAAGCACCTGTAATAATCTGCTGCTTACTCCATAGAAAGAAGAACAAAATCTTTTGCTTTTTATTGAAGGGAACTTTTTTTCTCCTTCCAGAATCACCAACAATATGAATATTTCTACTTGGTTCTCTGCTCCTGATAGGTGTGTCCTTTACCCATCACTAGAGTCCCTGTCCGGGTGTTTTTGCAGAAGGTTATCTGAAGAAGCACAGACGTTTGGAAGTTTACTGTCCCTTTAATTAAATAATGTGTTAGGGTATGTTTATAGCTTTGCTGATTCAGAGCCACAGGTTAACAACTCCTGTACTCCAATACTGTTGAATAATTGCCCAGAGCACTGTCCTAACACTTCTGCAAAACGAGGCGCTGGGGACTGTGAGTGCAGAGAACTATAGAATTTTATAAGGGAATTTTAACAGGGAGCACTATTAAAAATAAAATAGCTCTGTTTATGGGTATTGGCTAATGAGTGGAACACTTAAAAAAAGATGCTAAGCAGCAACAGCTTCAGCAGTAGAGCAGATAAACAGCAACAGAGGATTGAGTGGTGAATGTATCCTAGATGTTACTGATTTTTCTTGCTTTGTTTCCTTGGTGTTATGCTCAAAACCAACAAGATAACTGGTATCTGTGTTGTAGCAGAGCAGATCTGGGGAATGTTTGATGGTGCTATGAGTTATAACTTGGCTAGAAGGATATTTGGATTTTGGCAACTTTGAATTAAATACATCTTATTATTTACCCTTCCTGCTTGCAATCCTTTGCCAAGGCAGCATGCTAAAAGCTCAGTGAAATGAGAAGCTTGGGAATTATTGGTAGCAGAGAGCAAGAAGGTAGCCTTACAAATGGTGTGCGTCCTCTCAGGAAAATGTGTTGAATTGACATGGGTGTAAGTTGTGTGCTGTGAAACAAATCTCTTACCACTGGACAGGTACTGCAAATGGAGCCATTGCTTCCTAGGTGAAGCTGATCTCAATGCACATGGGTGCTGGTGCCTGTTGTAGGCCACCTTGCAGTGAAGTATGGAAGCCCAGTCAGGTGGAGGCTGGAATCCTGGCCACAGCAGGGCCCAGGTTTCATCTGCATGGTGTGTTTTCACAAAAGGGATCCTGCTGCCTGCAGAGTGAATGTACTCAGCAAAATACTTTCTGCCCCTGGGTGAGGGTCTGCAGTGGGGTCACTGCAAGGGGAGGGAATGGCAATCCCACCCCATGCCCAGGCAGGGTGAAAGGGCACTGCAATTCCAAGGGCTTTTCTTTTCTAAAGGTAAGTTGAAGAACCACTCACACACACACACACTGTCCCATCCTGTCAGTTTGTAAGGCTTTGCCTTTCTCCCTCTACCTCTTTTCTGATGAAACACTGCAATTAGAAGGCTTATGAGTATGGCTGTACAGCTGCTCCGAGGTGTTGGTTTGAAGCTTCCCCCTTTGGGTGGCTGCTAGAGTCCTGGAGCTCCACTGCTGTTCAGAGGCTTTCATTTACCTGCTGGGAGCAGTCAAAAGTCAGCTTCAAAGCAAAAAAGTGAGTGATGCCATGCTTAATTCACTCCCAAACTGAGCCCCACATCAATAGCTGAGAGCATTCATCCTGATCTTAGAGTAGAGGCTTAGAGAGACACTGGACCTCAGAGCCACAGACAGATCCCTGGGACTGGGGTCCTGCTTTGGGGTGGAATCTGTGGGTGAGGCGTCCCCCCGGGTCACTCGGAGGGGAAGGAAAGGTGGCTGCTGTCGTGGCCCTTAGGGTTTAAGTGCTTGCCAGCAAAGCTGGAGCACTCTAAAAAGCTCTGTGGGGCTGGGGAAAGGCACTGCCCCCAGCCAGGACACTGCGTGCAGGCTCACTGCAGCTGTGAGTCTGTGTCCTGTGGAGAACAAGGGGCTTGTTTCACCTGACTCTGTTCAAAGGTTCATCATACCAGGGTGCCAGAAGTGCCCTTGGTGTTCTACATCAGCTAGTACTGGCTGATGGGCAGTGTGGACACATCGAGAAAATCAGTGCTTTTACTGGAAGTAACCTTGCCCAGGCATGACTGTCTTGAGCAAAACAAGTGGTGTTTTCTGCTGATTGCCTTGCTCAGTTTCCTTGGATAAAACACTGGTGGTTTATTTGGGAGTGCTATAAGGTGAGAATGACAAATTCTGCTTTAGGTGACAGGGAATAGGATGAGTACAGAATGATGCATGTGTTCAGTGAGGATTCTGACCGTGGGCTGGAGAGATGTGACATCTGTGCAGACAAGCAGAAGAGTCATCGTGCACTTTCAGAGTTAAATTGATTGAAGTTTTTCAGTGTCCCAGTTACTTCCATTTTGAGGTGAAAGGGATAATATTTCTCCAAAATAATAACGTTCTTTGGGAAAGCAAAACAATAATTATTGCTTCAGCAAGATTTTCAATTTAAGAAGCTTTTAGTGACTTTAAAGTTCTCTGTGTGTTTAGTCCTAAACTCCTGATGTCGGACTGGTGTAACATAGCACATTATGCTTGGCTTCTTAAACAAGTTTTTATTAAGTTACAGTGCTCTTTGCAACCTTGGACACTTTTCCAGTCTCAGGTTACAGCTGTGAGTTCACCGCTATCTCCGTGTGCGATGCGAGCGTTGGCCGTGGGACAAGCGAGTGAAACACCTCCCTGCAATTAAGCAAGGAGGCGGTTTCCTCAGTGGAAATAATCTGCATTGGCCATAGCAAGAGCTACAATTCAATTCAAGCATCTCATTTAACACTTCAGATTGTCTTTGCATATGTGGGCCAGAGTCCAACAGCATGAGGAAATCCTTGGTGGATAGTGATCTGGAACACAAAAAGCAGCAGTCGTGCTTCAGCACAATTGATAGCCTCCCTCACTAGCAGTCTTCAGGCTAAATTATCACAGAGATGCAATTAACTGTCGTTCTCTGCAAGGGTGGGTCCTTCCAGATCGAGGAGGAGAGGTCACAGATGGGGCATTGTGGCTCTGTGGCTGAGCATAATTGGACTTGCTCAGAAAGAGGTCCTGACTCTGGGCTCTTAGCAGAGCCAGACAGTAAGAAATGGCACATACCACCAGCCCACCACATCTGCCACCAGCCCTGACCCAGCCAGCCCGCACATTCTGCCTGGTTTTTTTCTTTCTTCCTGTGTTTTCTGTCAAGCAAGTAGCTTTGACTTGTGTCTCTGAGTAGCCCCAAGGAAAGGAACTCAATCAAGTGGGCAGTCTTTAGTCTTGTTGACTCTGGGGGGGAATAGATTATAATCATTGCTCCAGGTATTTGTTGTGCTGAATTCCTTCTGTGGGCTCTCGAGTATTTAATTCTGCATTTCATGGGATTCCTCAAGCTAAAAGCTCCAAAGTGCAAAGGAGTTTCATTACCAAAGCAGTGACTGGTGCCATGTCCAAAATGTGAAATACTCCAGTTAATAATTTGTTTACTTGTCTGGAACAAAGCAGAGAGTGTCATTTCTTGTTGAGAAAACACACTTTCTTGGCAAAGCTTAACATAGATGTTTCCAGCAGAATCTTCCCTCTTTTGAGTCTGTCTAGTATAGGAAGAGCAGTGCTGGCTTCCCACTTCAGTCTGAGATTTGACAATGCCCAAGGGAAGGGATGCGTCAGTTTGAAGGAATCCCCCACGCCCCACAAAACTTGGAAATTTTACATTTATAACATCATGTCTGCCTTGAGGAGGCAAAATGTTGTTATCAGGATTAACCTTTAGCTAGTTCTTTGTATTATTTTCGGATGGGCATGTTTGACTCAAGTCAGCCTGTCTACCACTACCAGTTCTCAGGGCTATAGGGACAGCAGAGCTGAAGTATCACCATAGGTATAAAAAAGCAAGGTACAACTTTTGAAGAGATCTGAGGATCTCTAGCTGCTATTAATTGCTGTGCCTTTTTTGACCTGTTTTTCAGTGCAGTTTTAAAGGCAGGAGTAAGGATTTGGGGTAGTTTTGTTGACACAACCCATTCAGAGCTGCTCTTCCTGGAAAATATCCACAGGCTGAGCAAGTTTTGTGAACCTTGTCATTCCTTTATTTCTCCTCCCAGTTACACAAATGGTACCAGTGTCACTTGGTTGTATTGGATGTTCTCTCCTTGCAGGTTAGTCATCACTTTCTCCCCTACTTATTACAAAATATTTTTCTTCCCTTTTTTGTAAGATGCAGGTGAACCAGACTCATGTATTTGAGGTCCAAAGTAGCCATGGGATAGTAGAGCTTGGCACAGCTACAGAGACTTAGCCACACTTTCACACTTTCTGAGGCATGTTCTGTGCGAGGAAATGGGAGCTCAGTCTGTCCCTCAGCTGCTCAGTGAGCTGTATTGCATCCACCTTGTCCTTCATGTCCTGCAAGGACTCTTCCTGAGGTCCTGGCCTGCAGAGCTGTTGCCACGTGGAGCTGCACCCTCCCGCTGCACGGCTGGTGGTGAGGAGAGCCCAGTCAAAGCACTGACACCCAGCAAGAAGCCTTCCCAACGTGGAGTCTCAGTGAAGCTGCAGTGCTCCTGTTCTGCAGAGACAGTGTTTGTCCTGTGCTGCATTGGGCACTGACAAGAACTAGCAGAAATGGAAAGTTGTTGGTCTCAAGGGAGCAAAGAGCAGAGGGAAATATGGCTTGCGTGTGGGTGGGTTAGTGGAAAGAGCTGGACTAGCTTCACCTCCACTCCTGTCCTTCAAAAGCCGTTTGAGACTGAGCGGTCCAGGAGCTGTAGACTTACAGAGGTTAAAAGTGTGTCTGAGGGCAAGGAGGAGAGTAGTACAGCTATTATTTGATTCTGGAGGAACATATTCTCAGCATCCCTAGATGCAGAAAATTCCTTGAAAAATCCCAGCAGATTAATATTTTCCTGTCTGGTGAATCTGGCACAAAAACCTCAGATCTGGGAATTAGAATCAGTTTTAAAATTTTACAGATCATGAGAAATCAAACTGTAGGAATGTCACTAATTCATTTTGTGAGGTGTTCATCTATGCACTGCCAGGAGGATAACTGCTATATTTAACTAAGCAACAGCTCTTCAGCCAAAAACTGCAGATAGCCCAAACTCATTAGTTAGCTGAGCTCCATTTCTCACTCCCACTCCCTTCCATCCTATCTCTAGTGGCACAAAGCCCACTGTAAAATTGAAAGTTGCCTTTTCTGTGGCTCGGCTGCATCGAAGGAGCAGCATTAAATGCCTTCTGATGTTCCACTTTTGTCACTAAGATTTATTTGAAGGACAGTTCCCATCCCTGCTGGCCCTTGCTGCTTTAATCCAGTTATTTCTCTAAATATGTACACTGTTCATCCCTCCCAGATGTTTGCTGGGATTTTCAACACAACGTGGTCTTTCTTCTTGGAAGCTTCACTTCATCACTTGAAGAATCAGGAACGTAAAGAAACCCCATGAAAAGCTGTGTAAAGAGCTGACACCATCACAGGCTAACTTGGCAGTGCACCTCTACACGAGCAGCCTTGCTGCCCTCGAAGGAGGCTGTAGGCATACCAAAGGACAGAAGAGCTGTAGGGCTTCTAAGGGACAAGGTTGATTAGAACTGAGACTTACAGCTAACCGGGTCCCTTTTGCTTTACTGTGACTGGCTTGTGGTGGTAATGTGGACAAAGTGCAAAATTAGGAGCAGTGAAGTTTTGCCATAGTTGTTCACCTTTGCCTTGCAGACTAAAGGAGGCAGTCTGTTGTATGACAAGGTGGAAGAAAACAGACACGGCCTGTGGATAGGGGGAAGGTGTCTCTGCCAGTGCTTGTCTTAGTCAAATGTCATATTAGTCAAGGAGCTGCTTAGATTACACCCTCAGAAAGCTCGTCCCCAGATGTCCCAAGGAAATAGAATCACTGAAGTTGGAAAAGACCCTTAAGATCATCAACTCCAACTATTAACCTAACACTACTGAGTCCACCACTAACCCATGTCCCTCAGCACCACATCTCCATGGCTTGGCAACCCTTTTTGGGGAGAAAAATAATCTACATCAGGCCATGTTTAAATTCAAGAGACCCACAGAAACCAAGCTCAAAACAGGAGTGGGCAGGAGTTTTGTAATCAGGAGTTTTCATGAGTGGTGAGGATCTCTGTGAAAACACAGGCTTCATTCCTGGATGCATTCCCTGCAGCAGGCTTTGGCCTGTGCCTAGGTCAACACGTTGAAGTGAAGATGCTGTTGCCAGGATGAAACAGTTGTTTGAGTAGTGATGCTTCACTTCAGTGAAGTGGCTGAGCTCAGGGAAACATCTAACGAAAGTGGGAGCGCATTGGCAGCTGCTGGGGAGAAGCCGTTCCACGAGGCTGGTAGGCTTGGCCTTGAGGTTCCCCATCCTTTGCTGTTCTTGTTTCACACCAGTGCATCCCATGCTGTTCCTTTGAAATGTTCTCAGACTGTGTGCCTGCTTCTTACTGAAATACATTGTGCATATGTCGGTACTTCACCTACCAAAAACTTTTGTTGTTTTTTTTTTCACAGGAGTGCTTCCTGTGCAGGTATTTGCCCCCAGGGAACTCTAGTTGAGTTGCATTCTGTGAAGTCAGAGGCAGCTCAGCTGGTCTATAGACCTGGAGTGCATTTGTTCACGTTAAAGACCAACTGTTAGCTGTAATCTCTTTGTTCTTCTGTCGGCACCTTTCCACAGTGTTTCCTTCCTCCGGGAGTCCTTCACAAGTTCCAGCTCTGCTGATCCCAGTGGGGAAGGCTCTGGCCATTTCTCGGCCCCGCAGGTGCTGCCCCGTTGTCTTTGGCGTGCTGCCCTGCAGCCCTGCAGCCTGGCCGTGGAGCTCCTGGCACCAGGAGGCTTTAGCTTCCCTCTTCCATCTCATTTGTAGCCACCTAAAACAGGGCACGGTCAAACTCCACCTACTCGCATCTCACTTTTCTGACTCACTGGCATATATTTATACCTGAGTTTTTCAGTAGATTTAAAATAACAGCTTTTATTTATGGACATCCCGTCCTTCCCTTTTTCCGTGCCAAAATGATGCAATAGTAGGAATTGGCAGGTTTAGCATTTCCCTCGTATGAAGCTTCCTGGTTGGTTTGTAGCTTCTCAGCACCAGTGTACGTGCACTGTACAGATCCATTTCATTTTCAGGGGAAATTAATTTGCTCCGGTAATCAGCAAACATCACACAAATCTGAAGTACAGGCCCTTTGCTGCTGGCAGCTATGTGTGCAAAGAAGGCCTTTGTGCCTATTTTTTTTATACTTCTCATGAGCTATCATTTGCCAACAGAGGCATTTTATTCTTCTTTTCAGGACCATTATTATCACTTTACCCTGGAGTTAGTAAGAGCTGATCATGTCCCACTAAATCTTCTACTGATCACAGTCCTCAAAAGTATTTATGATCCACAAAATTTGGAGCCCTTTCTCTTGTCTTCTCCCTTGCTAAATATGCCTGCCCAGGCTAATTTACACTTAGTGTCATCAGGTGCACCACGTTTACCAGTCTGATGCCCCCGTGGAGAAATGAGCGGACATTGCAGTGCCTCAGGAGAGCCTGACTGACCAAGCTCCTCAGCAGGCAGCACCTCCGGGGCCTGTCCTGCAGACGTCAGCCACAGGTGCCCGGTGGTCCCACAGAAATGTGGCCGCCTGCTTTGCTTGCAGGTCTCTGAGCCTGTTTGGCTTTAGGACGGTGCTGGTACAGTTCTAGGAGGCGGAGGAACAAGCGGTGCTGGTGGGAGGGGCTGGGCAGGAGCAGAGCCTGGCATTCCCTGCGGGATGGACCCGGAGGGCTCCCGGAGCCACCGTGTCGCAGGGGAGCAGGGACGGGGGTGGCTCCTGAACTCAAATTTCCTATCTGCTTGGGCTCAAATGTACTATAGCATTTTCCCACCCTTGAATATTTCCTCTCTGCAGAAGATTTCTTACATATCATATTTATAAATGTGTATAAACACAATATGTGTATCAGGAGAGAGAGAGAGAGATAAATGTATACATATGTGTGTGCGCGCCTATATATGTAAATATATGTATGTATAATACACACAAAACTTAAGTATACATTAACCAAGATAAGCTGTGTTTGCCAGGGCTTTAATCTCAGTGGGAGACTGTTATTGCTGGAGTCAGACTCCCGAGCACCAGCTGAGGATAGGAAACGAGATTCTGGCATGCAGGGTGTGGGAGGAATATCTCTTTGTCTGCCCACTCCCCCTCATTTTGTTTCAGGGTACATACACAAATAACATTCACATGTGGCCACGAGTGATGTCATGCCTACAACTGGCTCCAAAAGCAGCTTTCCCTGTGAGCACAGCCCCAAAGCAGCTTGCCTTGTGAGCACAGCCCCTTCAGAGCGTGTGCCGCGTTGTGCTGTGTTAAATAATGCACTGCCACGCCACAGGGTCAGATGTGGGTCACGTGTGTGTGCACCTTCAGAACACAGGGGTTTCTGTCACAGGTTGGAAACCTGTCTGTATTTGTATCGTCCCTGTTTGTTTGCATACTGAAGGGGTTATGTTTTAAACAGCTGTATATGTGCACCTAGGCAGAGAGGCACGAGATTAATTTTGTCTGGCTTGCCAGATTTTTGTATGTTAATCTGTTTTTGTTGCCTTTGCCTGTCACTTGGGGTACCGGGGGTCTTGTGGCACAGAGATGCTGCTGTGGGCAGCTGGACTGTCAGGTTAAAGCTGTGATGTCCCGTGTGTCTCGGGAGCCCGTGGCTGCAGGGCACTCAGAGCACCGTAAAGATCTTTTCTTGCAAGTCTGTCTGTGACTGGCACACCCCACGCAGCACGGGCCATTCCCAGGTCTTGAAATGAAATACTCCAAAGGCAAAATTTGCCTAAATTGCCAATGCGCTGGGTGGGAAGTGGAATAACAGAAAACCAGCAGATTTTTTCAGGGCCCGAGGGAATATGAAGCCAGCGTTTGGACAGTAATCACAAAACTGCGGCATGTATTATTAAATAAATAAAAATGAAATGTAAAGTCACATAAGGTGTGTTCGCCTCGGCCTGAGAAGGAACGGCTCACGCTTCCCCCGGCTCGCGGCGGGTCGCTGGGGCAAGCCCTGGGTGAAGTGCTGCACTGAAGAGAGCAGCTCCATCAGTGGGAAACAGGGGATGGGAAATCGCATCCAGGGCCAGCAGGAAAACCTTCTGAGCCAGGGCTGGTTCAGCACACATGGAAGGTATTAGCACAGTCCCTCCCCAGATAGCACAGATAGTGTCAGGAGAAAAACGGGCTTTCCTGGATCAAGGAGAGGTTGCCAGGGCTTGAACTGCATGATAATGAGCCTGTGTTACTGCTATTTATTTTAAGTACTGGCAATGTATCTGGCACCACACAAGGCAAGAGTAAAGAATGTCTTGGTCCTAAAGAACTTGTGGTGTGCAGGCAGGCAAAGGTAACGTGACACGCCAGGGGAGGTACAGGAAGTATCACAGTCAAATGTAAATGCTTTTCCTTTATGGTAAAATAACACTCTGAGTGAATAAATTCTCTGTGGCCCCAGATCAGCCTCAGTTCCCTATAGCCTAATCCTATAATATTGTCTAATTGGTTTGAAAATACAAATTGAGTATTTTCCACACACAGAGACTTGTAAGGGGCTGGATGTTGAAAGCGACCTTAAAAGACTCTGCCTCAAGCTGATCAACCTAAAGAGAACAAAACCCATCCAACCCATTCTTTTAATTTCTTTTCTATGATTGTCAGCAATTCAAATAAAAAGTCTCCATTATCTTTATAATTTCCCATTGATGAAATCATGATAGAGAGCACTGGAAATCATAAGACCCCAAGGATCTTCGTGACTTTGACAGTTTGCTGCTAGGAAGCAGGGTTTTGCTCTTTTTCCCCTCCTCATTGCTGCAGGTGGAGTTCAAGCTGGTCTGTAACCCACAGACAGCCTTATTCTTCCCATTTGGATGGCAGATTAAAAGTGAAAGCTGGTTTTACAGGGACATGTGACCACCTCTGTCAGGTGAGTGGGGACCCAGGCATGGGAAGAGATCTTCAACGCTCAGCACGTTGCCTTCTTTTTGTCTGAGTGTCTGTGCCTCGAGCCTGCCTGGTTTACAGGCTGTGAGAGCAAAGTGATAGTGAGAGGGAGCGATGGTGGCAAGAGAGGGTCTGTGGAGCATTGCCTGCTTGTACACTGCTCTGGAAGATGGAGTGCATGAACAGTCCTTGTACCTCCTTGGGCTCGGCTGGGAGCCAAATCCAGTGGGCTGTTCCCGAGAATCACACCCTGGTGTCAATTGTGTGCATATAAAAGATAGTTATGGGCAAGTGCTGGGCTTTTGTACTGCTCTGTTGACTTAGTTTTCTACCCTGCATAGGAATGTTCTCCATCCAGAAAAAAATCCTGTCTCTTTTTGCCAGAATCTGTTTTTTGGTTGACTAAGTGACATCCTGAATCATTTGTGATTAGGGGAGGGTGTAGGTTGGAAGAGGATTTGCTGAAGAAGTTGTATTATCTTAAAGTAGATCTACACAAAGAGTATTTAAGCAATACTCAGCCTTTGTATAGAGTTTCAACCTACAGACAGGTTTCAAATTGGGTTTTATGAAAGTCTCTTTGGTATTTTCAGATGGGTTAGGCAGCATATTTGTTGATCTGAAGAGTGTTAGGTGGGATTAGCTTAACACTCAAGGCCAGAAAGCCACCTGATACCAGCTTGGGAGGAAAGGCTCAAAGTGACCTTGACTGTTGGAGAGGTGATCTGATGTGCCCAGGGTGTGACTCAACAAGGATGCATGCGGAGTGCTGTGCTTGAGCAGGAGAGATCAACTCTGCCAGTACAGCATGAAAAGGAGAGTGCTAAAAAGCCATTTTCCAGAAGAGTGTAGGGAGTTCCGAGGGGATTGCCATCTAAAACCTGTCAGTGCTGTCAGAGCATTGTGCAGAAGCAGGTATCCTACTGGCCCTGCAGAACAGAGCCGTGGAGTCTGGAGCATGAGGGATCCTCCCGCTCGCTGGCCAGGCACAGGTTGGGGTCTGCTTCTGCAGCAGCAGGGTGGTGTCTGGCCTTGCACTCCACATTGCAGAAGGGCTTGGGTTCATTGACTCAGGGAGAAGCAACAAAAGCAAATGAAAGTTTAGAAAACATGATTTTAAAGGAAGGTGGGATTGTGACTTTGTTCCGTACTGAGAGGAGGCACGCTAAGGCTCCCAGTAGGTAGAAGGGTGCTGCAAATGGGAAGGGAGTGGGCTGTGCTGTGGATGGACTGAATGGGACAAAAAATAGCAGCCTAAATAGCACCAAAAATGTTTCAAGTTAGATATGAAAAAAAATATTTCCTGCTGCAAGGTCACCTGAGAAGTTAAGGGACCTGAGCTCGGATCTCCTGTGTCTTTCAATATATGTTGTACCACTCAGCTGTTGCACAAAACCTGGATATTGTCTCCTGTGGCCACAGCAACTGCTATGTGCTGGTTTCAAGTTAGTCAGCGCATGCCCACGGGGCATATAAGCCATGGAGCAGGAGGGCCCTTGTGTTTAGGCACTTACCTATCTTAGGATGGAATCTCATTGCAAACTGGACACGTTCCAGCCTGTGGGAGTGCAACTGGGCTCATACACACCCGCAGCGGCCTGGCTGAACTTAGGACACTGGAAGAGAGAGATCCTGGATCCCCGTTTGTGGTAGTATACCACAGACAGTCTGAATCTTGTCTTCCACAGAGGCAGTGACATACCCACGCAGCGAGGTGACCAGAAAGCCAGTGTTACTTAGGGATGTTACACTTCTGAACCGCCTGGGAGAGGCAACCAGAGACTGAGACACTAACAATGCAGCTGGACTGAGACAGAGTCCTGAGTGATAATGTGTTTGTGCACAGGCTGTAAGCATGGTGCTTATTTTCACATACTGGGAAGATTTGGATCAACAGCTCTTGTTTTTTCAAGTCTTTTGTGTTACCATAGTCCATTGTTTTTCTCATAACATAATCCAGATGTATTTTAAGTAAATTACCAAGATATCACTAGAACTTTAGGGGAAATGCTTTTATAGCTAAAACAAGTAATCTAGTTTGGAAAACCAAAATCTGTTCCCCAGATATGACAAACTGTAGGCCAGTTAAGGTGAACTGCTTCTACCCGTTCACCCTGCCCGTTTTTATTCCCTAGGAGTGATAGAGTATGAGTTAAGAAGCACAAAGCTCTTAGGCACTTTAGATTAAAGCTAAAACACAGTAATGATAGCTTGATGATTGAGTGACTCAGGGACTTCAATCATATGAGAGTAATAGATCATTAGGAGTGTTGAACACTGTGTCTGACATGTTTAAATTTATGTATCACAGTCTTCTAAAATAATAACTAGTAAAAGGTTAAAAGCTTTGGAGGGATGTGGCATATGCATGCAAAGCCACAGAAGAGGTGATAGTTTGAACTGGTGGTACCAGTTAAGTAGCTCAAGATTACCTACCAGTATATTTTAAATATATTGAAAGGGAACTTAATTATCATGTTTCCTTTCAAATTCCTTTTTAGAACATGAAAGTGGTTTAGGTGAATGTATTTCAGTTAGCTGCTGGTGTGGGTCAGGATCCACTACTGGGAACCACTGCTCAGCTTAGTGGATGGCAATCCACTGACTACTTCAAATCCATCATTTTGAGTCAAGTCCTTGCATCTGTCCAGTCCAAAATTATGTAATAAATTGGTTAGTTCATGTCAGCTAAAAGAGCATCGGTAGTCCTGGCATTGAGTGCTAAGAATGTTACAGTTCATCCTCTGATTAAGTCCTTGGAAGGCAAAGACCCCTCAAAGGAAAATGCAGCTTTCTTGCCAACGAGGTGACCACCTCGCCTTGGGGTGCAGCAGCTCTCTGCTCTTGGGGCATCCTGAGTCAAACAGGAACATGTCCTGTTCCAAACGTGGAAGGGCCTTCCTTCATTTCCTTCAGTTTTCTCTCATTTAACTGGGACAGCCAACAATTGATTTCTGAGTAGCTTGTGGAGCAAGGATTAAAATAAGCCAAATAACAGATGGCTGTAAAACAACCCAGCTGACATGTATGACATTGTTTGTGGAAAGGTAGGTAGGGGAACATCTCTGCTGGATTGCTGATATCTTTGAACTGTCTTCAAATGTAGTTCATGCTCGACACACGCAGCAGCTGGGGGACCTGGAACAAAAGGAAGCAATGTAAAGGCAGTGATTCACAGTAAGGTGAGGTCAGTCTGATGCACTCTGCTCCTGACACCCTGGCGTTGAGTTGTGCCACGTGCTGATAACATTGTCCCAACAGACAGGGGCCACGCAGCGTCACAGCGTTGGGCCAAGCACCTGGATGGGTTTCTGGTGGGCTCTGCTTTGCCCAGGAGAATCCCTCTCCTCTCCTCCTCAAACTTACCAAATCCTTTGCTTCCTGTGGCAGCCCTGCCCACGGCTCACTCTGTGCTGCCTCGGCCACAGCCCTGCCACTGCCACCGGTCTGTGACTGGAGGGATGGCACCGGGCCGGCTGCCGTCCCTCCGCCCTGTGGCTGTCTCCTGGGAACACCTTTTGCCTTGGACACTCGGCTCACCAGCAGAGCCGTTGGGAGCACCAGCGTTCCTCTTCTCCATGAAGTGGAAGGGTGGGTGTTACCTAGACTTGTGCTCATATCTCACGTGGAGTATGTGGCATGAACTCTCCTCAGGTGACTTTTGGCCACGGGACTCTGCAGCAATAATAGATACCCCTGATGCTGTGCATCCCTACGAGACGTAGCAAAGCTCTGAGTTTTGTTTCCATCAGACTGCTCTCCCAGTGCAGGATCGAGTGACCTCTCTTTCTTGAACGGCCAAAGCTCATAAAGTACGTGTGGCTGAGCACTTTTTTTATATGTAACTTTGATCAGTAACAGCATAGTCATTATACAGGAAAACAATAGCAAGGGACTGAGGGTAAGAGAAATAATGATGGCTTTGGAAAAGGAAGGGTTTGGGGAATACTGCAGACATAGCTGCTGCTGCTCTAACTGAAAATACAGTCACTAGCTTCAGCGTGACCAGGACTGGGACCCTGAGATTAACTAGAACTGGTCTTATTTATGCAAATGTCTGTTAGGCGGCTCAATGCTCATTTGAATGGGGGGTTTATTTAAAAGGGACTCTTAAGACATGCTTGTTCCTATTAAAGTCCTTTTCCCTCCTTTTTCTCTCCTTTTCCCTTCTTTTTCCTCCTTTTTTCCCCCTTTTCCTCCCTTTTTCCCCTTTTCCCTTTCCCCCTTTTCCCTTTGCCTTTTCTTCTTCCTTCTCTGTCCTTCACGCACATGATCTGGTGGCAGCAGCAGGCAGTGGCCTGTCCCTCCTCCCTGGTGGCCTGTCCCTCCTCCCTGGTGGCCTGTCCCTCCTCCCTGGTGGCCTGTCCCTCCTCCCTGGTGGCCTGTCCCTCCTCCCTGGTGGCCTGTCCCTCCTCCCTGGTGGCCTGTCCCTCCTCCCTGGTGGCCTGTCCCTCCTCCCTGGTGGCCTGTCCCTCCTCCCTGGTGGCCTGTCCCTCCTCCCTGGTGGCCTGTCCCTCCTCCCTGGTGGCCTGTCCCTCCTCCCTGGTGGCCTGTCCCTCCTCCCTGGTGGCCTGTCCCTCCTCCCTGGTGGCCTGTCCCTCCTCCCTGGTGGCCTGTCCCTCCTCCCTGGTGGCCTGTCCCTCCTCCCTGGGCGCGGGGAGCGGAGCAGGGAGCGGCGGGTGGCTGCATACCACGGGGGAGCTCTCTGCATACCACGGGGGAGCTCTCTGGCAGGAGGCCTCCTCCTGCTTCACTCAGACATGTCAGGGCAGCAGCGTGAAATACTTTGTGGAAGCACGAAGTGAAATGAAAAGCTTCTCCCACTGCCTTTCAGATGCTGCAGTGGAGGTCTCCAGAAAGTGGTACCAAGAATGACCCCGAGGCTGCTGATGTTCCAAGTGCCAGGGGTGCAGGCAGGCTCCCGTGGCAGCTGGGTGGATACCCCAGAGCTGCACATCCTAAAAGGCAGAAAAGCTAATATCTCAGTGGGTATTCTACCTTACCAAAAGTCAAGAATGAAGTTAGGAATGCCAAGCGGAAAGGAGGGGGACTTTCTTGCTCGAGTGTTTTGTCAAAGATCTGTGCTGTAAGGCAGCAGTAGAAAGCTTATTGGAAAGGTGGATAAAAGCTTGTATGTACCTAAAGCAGTGGCACAGGAATTCATGAGGTAATATTGTCAACTTGATCTCTGTCAGAACAATGATTGTCTGAGTTACCCATGACACGAGTTGAACCTCTCCAGAAACAACCATGGGAATTGCTGAATTCTCCTTTACTTCCTTCACGTGAGGTCATCAAAGTCAACAGTACTCATTGCACAAGCAGAGAGCAGGACTTGGCCTCTGTTGTGGAAACACAAAACTGAAAACAGGAGCCCCTCATTCTTGAACAACACTGGCTTTCTTGTGCAGGTGTGAAGGTCTTTTTTTAATTGCTAGGAGTCACATGCCTTTTTTCCGTCTTCTTTTAAACTGAAAATAAAGCTGTTACATATTTCCCTGAGACTTCCCCTTTTGTTCCTTCTGAGCTGAGAAGGACGTCATCCCTGTCCTTGTGCTCCGAAGGCAATGGGTAGCATCACCTCAGAGCATCTCATCACTAGTGAAAATAAAGCTGTTACATATTTCCCTGAGACTTCCCCTTTTGTTCCTTCTGAGCTGAGAAGGACAACGTCATCCCCATCCTTGGGCTCCAAAGGCAATGTGCAGCATCACCTCAGAGCATCACATCACTAGATGGAAGAGTAGGTGTTGATGTGCTCAGATGAAAGGGGAGATTTTCAGTAATATTCATTCATTCAGCACTGATTAAAAATATTGAGATGGTGTTTAATGTTTATTAAATGAAAGTTGAGTTATTTAAAAGGGTAATTCTTTTGCAAATCTCTGTTACAGAGCGTATCTGCTGATTTAAAGGCATCCTGGTGGGTGTTTGCATTTGTAAACCTCATATGGATCTGAGGCATGGCTAGTGGGACGTCAGGTCAATGAACATTCCAGCGTATGTTGGTAACTGGCAAAAGAGAGTTCTATCAGCATATTTCAGGATAAGTTTTGTAAGCATTTGTCAATCAATAAGAAAATCTTCACACAGCATAAAAAGCCAGTACTGTTTTCATCTTCTGGGTAGCTTTGGGAGTACCCTCCTGCTTCCTGACTCCAGAGCGATTGTTTCAGGAGGTCTGATCCAGACAGATTTCCTCTACTTGGGCCTTTCTCTGTGTCAAAGAAAGAAGCTGATAAACACGCTGTGCACCTGACTACCTGTGTTTGTAGAGCAAGGAGGAAAAGCTCCTTCTGACTACTTAAATGCCACTTGTGCTTGTGAGATTGCTAGAGGCTCAAAAAA
Organism: Merops nubicus; assembly: GCF_000691845.1. Taxonomy (NCBI): domain Eukaryota; kingdom Metazoa; phylum Chordata; class Aves; order Coraciiformes; family Meropidae; genus Merops; species Merops nubicus. The sequence continues at coordinate 2,288 of NW_008597018.1, read as the reverse complement.
GTTTTGGACTGGCCACCTTCACAAGGATGAGTGTCATCCACAGACATCTCCAGGAGTTCAGGAGTTTAAATGCTGTGCTTTCCCAGAGAGTAGAATTTCCTCATCCCTCATGTCTAATTGAAGGGTAGGTATCTACAATCTACTTAGAACAGATTTTGCATTTGCTGCACCCAATGTAATATGTCAGGTTAAAGCCTAATTGATATTAATTGTCAGTTTGACAGGTATTTACGTAATACACCTGTGATCTGTCCATGCTGCAACATCAAAGAACAATGTAGTCCATTGTCAATCTTGTATCTTTTTCCTCCCTGGAAGACCAGTTCATTGTTCAAGAGTAAACACGAAGCATCTCCCAGGTTTGCACTGGCACGTCTCCTGCCCAGCTGTGATCTGACTAACAGCAGAACCAACCTGTGCTGATTTTGCAATGGCAATTCCAAAATGATCAGGAATCACTATGAAGCATGTTCTCTGATAAGCAAGTTCCAGATTCTCATCATCCTGCTATGAAGTGGTCCTTGTAGCATGTGGGATCTGACTCAGCTTTGCATTATGCTCTTCAGGTTTATCTTGATGTAACCCCCAGTGACTTAACTGGCATAACGATGGGATGGGGCAGTGGTGAATCACACCCACTAACGAGTCCATCGTGAAGATGTGGGGGTGCTCCTTTTGTCTTCAAGGACGTTTCTCTGGTCTGCTCACCAGAATGAGATGGCTCTGCTAAACAGAGGCAGATAGTCTTTACGTTAAAAAATGTATTTAACCATCAGAGTGGTGGGGCAACTACAGACCCTGTACTGCAAGGGACGTGAGATCCTGAGGCTTCAGAAAGCTCTGGGATCGTGGTGTTCTTGGTGCAGGGGCTGCAGCAAGAATACAGGGGGAAAGTGCAGCAGGGAGCACAAGTGGCCCTCACCAGCCGTGGGGTCTCTGGAGCCTGTTCAGGGGCCTGAGTTTTCTCTGAGAGATGTAACATGAGTGTCCATACCCCAGGTTATGTCTAGCAGGCAGGATTTAACCTGTAACTGGCATGATTTCAGTTATATCAACAAAAGATCTCAGTCTTCTGCCACAAACAAACAACACTCAATTAGCTGGTCTGAATAATTGAATGGGGGTTTGTTTGTTTGTTTATGTCAATTGCTGTTTGTGGTAGCAGTGGGTGGAAATGAAATCTTGCTGCTGCTTTCTGCTGTCTATCAGATTTGGAGGCCTTGGGCCTCTCTGAGCTTTTGCATTGTGTGCCATTCTTCATAGTGTTTGTCCACTGCTTCCTGAATCTCCCTTTGCGTTTCGTTCCTGAGGATCCAGTGGTCATCACCGTACTGCTCCCAGCCCAGACACTACTGGCCTTTCCAGATCTCTGAGATCAGTGTTTTTCTTCCTAGTCTTTCCTTTGCTAATTAATTCTTTTTCCTAAGTTTCTGAGTCCTTTGTATTCCTCTGAATTGTTTTTTGCAGGCAGTATCTTTCCATTTGCCTCATATTGCAGCATCCTGAGCTCGATAACATCAGCAGCATGTCAGATGTGTCCATTTTGGTTGTTCTCAAGAAGTCCTTTGTTTAGATGTTCTCCGATTTTCTAAAAGAGGTACATTTACATGTACTGTTGTGACTGCAACTGTATTTTAGATTAAATGTCATTGTCACTATGCAAAAATATCTGTATAAAATGTCTGTCATACGAGCCTGACTCTTCTTCAGCGTGTCTTGCCATGCAGCTTCTCCAGGGTTTCCTGCTCACTCCCACGGCACCAGTGGCAGGCAGCTGAGTTCTTCTGCTTTGTTGACGCTTGGCATAAGCTAGTGATTTCTCTGCTATATATTTTTAGTTCCTGCATTATTTCGGTGAGCACCAGCATCCCCTGTGCCTCATGCTGCTGTGCACGTTTTACCCGGCAAGGTCAATATGCTGTTCCCAGCGCTGCTTGTGGTTGCACGGATGGAGATGCAGTCCTTCCACCTTCTTCCTCATTCCTAACTAATAAATGCAGCCCTAGTTTGCATAGGGAGCAGCTGGGCTTCCAGCCTCTGTTCCACTTTCCATTCTTAATTTGGTTTCTGTGACCTGGTATTTGTGCCGTGCCCAGCCGTGGCCTCACGGCTCTGGGGCTGAGTCACGCTCCAGGGCGGCCCGTGGGAGTGTCCCCGCGGTCGCTGTTGCCGCTGAGGTTTCGTTCTGGCTGCCCGTGTCGTGGGTTCTGGGAGCCTGCAGGAGCTGGCGGCGTTCTGGCGGCTCCCCAGCACCAGAGGGCATCGGGGCCAGGCTGGCAGCACGCTGG
>NW_008597017.1:3712-4702 GCF_000691845.1 Merops nubicus | reverse complement strand
GCGACCCGCTGTGGTGGTTCCTCTGGGGCTGGAACACAGCAAGGGAAAGGTTCTCCCTCAGACCCCGGATTCCCCTCGCAAACACCAAGAAAAAAAAAAATACAATCCCAAGAGGGACATGGTTAGGAGTGACAGAGTCTGGCTCTGTATAATAAGTAAATAGTTATTTTATTTAACAAAATTAAGTGCGATAGCAGAGCAAGGTCACAGTGCTGGGAGCTTAGCATTAAAACACCAGAGGCTCCCTTTGGTTAAGGTTGGCTGTCTTTTCATCCTCTAGTACCCAGAGGAAGTCCATCGTGTTTGTTTAGAGTCATCTCCGAGGAGATGAAGCCGAGTTCGATTGGTCGGAGTCATCCTCAGGAGACGGAGCTGATCCTTTGTTGCTCCTGAGTGGTTAGAGTCCGCACGTGCTCACATCATTCTGTAGGTGTTCTTCTTTCAAGTAACTCCTTATTTTTTATACAGGGGACACAGGGCTATAGTGCATTAAAAAAAAATTACAGAAAAAAAAATACACAAAGCAATGCCTAAGTGAATATTCATGTGCAAAAACTTGTAAAGAACAACCCAAAATAAACAATCCATTCTAAAAGTCATATTACAAAAGTGCAACCCAAAACCTGTAAAATAAAGAAACTAAATAAAACCACAGCACAATTCACAGAACGGACTGGTGGGTGCAGTGTCAGTGTCTCAGGTATGGTAATCTGGTCTCCCAGGGAGAGCAGACTTGACCACCGCTGATCGTCCATCCTGCCAGGTTTTCGCAGGAGCTAACTATCCTTACCAAAAACAAAGGAAGGACCTAACCGCTGTCACGATGAAGTAGATTTACCAACGCAATGGCTGTGCTGGCTGTGATCTGCAAACACATCTCTCCAACATCCCTGTGAAAACACCTGTAGACAAAGAGCAGAATTACACTCTAGCAAAAAAAAAAAAAAAAAAAAAAAAAAAAAAAAAAAAAAAAACCCAAAACATCACAAA
>NW_008597017.1:0-3466 GCF_000691845.1 Merops nubicus | reverse complement strand
GCCACTGCCCACAGCGGGCACATTAGTATCCGCGGAGCTGTGAGCCTGCCTAGGCAGGACTGGGGGAGAAAAGCAGTTCACATTCACCTTTCTGCTCAAGAGAAGTGTTTGTGGTAACAAGCTCTACGGAAGGCCAAGTTTGAAAAAAAAAAAAAACACAATAAAAAAAAAAAAAAAAAAAAAAAAAAAAAAAAAAAAAAAAAAACCACAACCTGTTACAAGGTTATTTTTTTTACTATCATAAATAATTTCTAATTCTGTTTTCCGTTGTAAGTTCCTAATGCATATCTCACTTTTCACAACATGGCCTTGAACAAGTTGTTCCAGAGGCGTGTCCTCAGCACAAGCCCTCTGCTGAGAGCAAAATCCTGGGCAGGAGCTCCAGTGGGCTCCTGTCCACAACCAGACACCCACCAAGAGCATCCTACCAAACACACGCCTGGGAAGCCTGACCTTGCCTCCATTAAAGGAATGTTCTGAAATAAGTGGAGATACCAATGCTTAAATCCAACAGATGTCCTCTAGTGCTGCACTCCAGTTAGAAGAAAAATAAACTTGTAGGCGAGTTCCCCTATGTCAAAGGAAACTTCAGAATTTGAAAAAATATTATTACTGGCTGGCAACCATAGCATTGTGAAATTACAAAATGTTTCCTTCCACCTATAGAACGTGCTGATGAAATGGAAAAACTCCAGATGCCTAGCTAGGTAACAGAAACTAGGCATCTTCTGCAAGTTTGAAGCAGGAGCGCAGTGTGTCCTTGTAGATGAGATAACAGAAACTATATATCTTCTATAAGGTTGAAGCAGGAGCTTAATTGCTCATTAAGCCCCACAGCTCTGTGCAAACCAGCAAGAAACCGAGAACTCGGCAACTTGTGCCGAGGGTGAAGAGTTTACTGTGAGGAAGACATACGGCCTTCCTCCTGAAGACCCCAGCCCACAACCACCAGGTGGCAAGGCGCAAGCGTAAAGAGGGAGGAGACCTCTGCTAATGAGCCCCTGGGACTGATTACAATATCTCCACCTCTTCTCCCGACTCTAATGATTATGTATGAGTAGTTATATGAATATGTATAATTTGACCTCATATAATCTCAGCTCTTTGTCCCTTCGGTATGCAAGTTTGGAGGAGTGATCCCCCTCGCACCCGCTGCTGTAATAAGCAGACCTGCTTTATAACCCTCCAGAGGTCTAGAGTTTGTTTCTGCAGGTCGCTGGAAACAGCCGCGGAAGGGCTGTTGACAGGGACAAACGGAAGGAGCCCAGGGCGGATGAGGGAGGGAGGCCTGTACACGCTGTGGATGGTACTGTGCACGCCCCAACACCGAACCAAAACAGGTCACACCAGTAATGGTCCAAACAGTTCAGCTGCCTCCGTTTAATGATTTTCTATTTTTCTTAACGCATGTATACTCATAAGAGATACAGGTGATCAGTAAAAGCTAGCTTTTGATTTGATTTTCAGGACTAGGTTCAAGGATCAACTCACTGGTCCGTACTGGGCAGTGCCTCAGCCTACCGTGGGAGGGACACATCCAGATGTGAAGTGTGTCACGCTGAACAGAATCCTCACCTGCACAAAGAAGCACAAGACTGTTTTGTTTTGTTGTTTTGTTTTGTTTTGTTTTTTTTAGATTTTGTAGAGAAAAGCTAACAAGTGTGATTCAGGATTGATGAAAGATAGGTAAGAGAGGGATAAAATGAAAAAAAAAAACCAACAGCTAATACAGAGACTTTACTCTTCTTACCATTGTGGACCTCTTCTATACCCAGAAAGCTTTCTCTGCCATGCAGACAGATTGACAGTGATATGGGGTAAGAATAATGATAGATAGAGAATAATTAGCTATACATATTAAGAATTTTAGAATGCACGTTACAGGACCATATACCTTGAGAGAAAAGGAAATGGCTAACAGATGGAAAGACTTGTTTTCTAATGATAACAAAACTTATTCACAAACAAACGGAAGAACATTCCAGCTTTATCTGAAGAAAGCAAAAAACAGGATGACACCTGTCACAAATGTATTGATAAATCTCCTTGCTGAAGGGAAACAGATGGTTAACAAGGACACAATTAAACTTGCCAAATCACCACATTCCAGACAAGAGGTGAAGGGTACATCGTGAGGAAGACATATGGCCTTCCTCCAAGGGACCACCGCCCACGTTTCGAAGACCCCGGCCCACAATTACCAGGAGGAACTGCGCAAGCGCAAGGAGCTGATAGACTAATTATAATATGAAGCGGGAATAGGCGGGGTTAGGTAATGAATATGTATAGGCGTCACATGAATATGTATTGTTTCATTGCATAAAATTAGGAGGGCTTGCCTCCTCGGGTATGCACGCTTGTGGTGGAGCGATCCCCCGTGCATCTGCGTGCAATAAACATACCTACTGTACAACTTTCAGGTTATAGAGTCTGTTTCCATACGTCAACAGCACTTTCAAGATGCCCTGAATTTAGTTTAACAGTGGCTTCTGTTAATTTAGTTTGATCTTTTCTCCTCAAGTAATGTAAGCTTACTCAAAAATAAACCTCAAACAGGTTCAGACCGCTTCATTTATAAACATGCATTTTATCAAATCTGAAAGCCCTGCAGCCTCCCCCTGCTTTCACATTCCTTCAGATTACAGAATGGTATTTTTTTTTAGACAACTGCAACTTCTGCTTGCTCTGGTGCCAACTCTTTCAATTTTGGACTTTAGTTTGTAAAACAGAGGTGATAAGGCCACTTGACTTGAAAAATGGCATACCATGTAATTTCTGAATGGAATTTAAAGTGAACACTGCTTAAAAATACACTCTTCAGCAATGAAATGGACAACTGTTCACTATTTGTTATTGATATTGACTCTGCAATTCGCATACATCCAGATTTCCACCTTGTTCCCCTCTCTATATTTTGTACTTTTTTGCCCTTTGCTAGTAAGTAATAATAAATTGTTATCAGTATTAAAGTCTGCTGTCCTCATTCATGCACAGCCTTTAATTGAAAAGCTCTGGGCCACAATACTGAGCTTTTGACCACAGAGAAGGGGTGAGGAGGGAGGGAAGTTAAGGTCAGATTTAGGAGTGCAGTACCTACACCCACAGCCCAAAAAAAGCAGATCTGAAAACCAGGGGAAAATTGTACCGGAGGGATCAAGGCCCAGCACGAGTAACTGGGACAGCCCCCATACTCTACGAATGAACGTCTCTGCTCTCATTTCCTCACAAAATACTGTTTAAAAAGCCCCGATTCACCTGGAAAGCTTAAAAGGGAATAAACAAAACGCCAGGAGGCCTCCAAGGGGGACTCCCCTGCTCCTTCCCCCTCCCCTCCAACTCAAACCCCCTCGCTCCCGCTCTCCTCTCTGCGGTTCCGCCCGTTCCTGTGACTCGACCAGGCCTCGGCGCCGCCCCGTCCCGCGCCTCCACGGCGGCCACTGCCGCGGGGTGTGCCTGGCTCTCGCCA
>NW_008597016.1:0-13038 GCF_000691845.1 Merops nubicus | reverse complement strand
CATCAATGCACTGCAAGAGCCTTTTGGGCTGAACTTGCCTAGGTGTGTGGGAGTCCCAACAAATATCACCAGAGAAGTTCATAGAGACTCTGCCTTGTTTCTTGAATTTTGGGAGTCACATGATTAGGTGCTCCTACTCCTCTTGGTCAGGAATCCTGGCGTTATTAGGCGCACAAAAGGCTGAGTAATGGGAACTTGTGAATTTCTGAAGCATGATGGGTGTGCCACCTGTCATTTGTTAGGGAGTGTGCATACAACACGTATGAAGTTGGTTCATAGACTGTGTTCTACTTTACCCTAAACGTTGGGTTGATGTGACTCAGGGATTTGTAAGTTTGTTTCTTGTAATTCACAGTTACTGAGAGCAATATGAGAGTGCGTAAGCAAAGAGACTAGCATCAGACTTTATACATTGTAAGGATGCCTTTTACCTCTCACAAGTTTTACAAACATAGCCTTGATTTTTCTGAGATCTGTATGACAAATTTTATCATGATAAATTGGAAAGACTGTACAAAGATTGCAGTATCAGCTAGTACTCTGCCAAGACAAACATTATTTGTTTACTTTGTGTCTTACTGTTATTGCCTACCACTCAGTCTGCCTTTTTATCACCTATTTAATGAACTGCAGAACTATCTTTCATTTGTGCTTGGTATTCAACTTGGCACAAAACAGAACAAGCAATCTAATTTATTTTCACCAAACAGCTAGTGAGTAAACATGTATACCACTGGAAAAGGTGAATACAGCTGTGGCACCTAAGAGACTAATGCACTGCAGTGGGCATGAATCCCTCCTCTGAACACTGAAACTTGTACTAGTGCATGTTTGTATCTCAAGAAGCAGGCTATAGAGTATTATCTACCATTAAAACCTGATCTAGGTTATTTAGCATATGTTTTTTATGATTAAATGGCATGAGTTTACAAAGAGCATTCAAATGGTCCATGTGAAATGCAAAACTTCACTTAAGACCTATGCTTCTGTTTAACTACATACACTTCTGGTTAGAAGTAAAAATTCATAAGGAAGCATAATCTGACAGACAAACACAGTGCTTTGTCATGAATACATTGGACATGAAACATAAGGTCTGCAGTCAGGCTGAAAAAGCCTCATAAGGGGAAAGGACAAGCCAGCAAATTACAAAGATAGAACAGTACATAAAGTGAAAAATACTTTGGAGAATTATTTTTAGAAAACAGTTTTTTGTTTAATTTATTGAGCGTCCTTTATAACTTTCTGTGATACTAGCATTGCTTTTCAGTAATAGTGTTTTATTAGGCTTGCAAAAACTAAACAGCAAAGAAGTACCCGTCCTTCTGTATCTCTAAGGTGAATAGATGAAAGTGAACATGACTTATGTATCTCTGTTCAGTAGAGACACAGTAAAAAGACTGAATTAAGAACCATTTCCTCAAAATCCACTCTCCTTTTTTTTTTTTTTTTTTTACCTAAGACTTTTCTATGTGTACTAATCTGATTCAGTTTTACCATTGGAATGTCTCCAAGCCTTAGAAGAACAGTAGTTAATGGTAGTCTGGGACCTCACTCTAATAGGTTTGGTCAGTCAGATGAAAACCTCCTACTTTAAGCATCTCCTAAATGCTATCTGTTATGTGAAAGATACTAAAGCTTTTGCATTTCTTTGTCTGTGATAGCAAATACATTGTGTGTCTCTATGAATTATACACAAAAGGAGCTAGATACTATTTGTAAAACAAGCACGCCTGGTGGGTTTAATCACCACAAGCAAAAGTCACTTTAAATCTGTTGCTAACAGCACTTTGGCATCTTTTATTAGTGAGTGTATAAAAGCCTCTTTGATTTTTCAAAATACATTGGAGCTGTTTTCTTTATAAATTTTTGTACAAAAATATTCCAACTGACCTTCATCCTTGATACTACTTTTATGCTGTGCAGCTTCCCTATTAAAAAAAATGAACATGAGCAGTAAAGTCAGATGATTAGTGACTTGCCTTTCATCTCTGGGGCTATAGACAAATGTGCTTTTGACAGGAGTATCTTATTCTCTTCAAATCAGATGTCTGTAAGTCTACAGTATAATATTTTTTTATGACCTTGGTTTCTAGGCCAAAACAAACAAACAAAAATACTCTTCTTTTCTTCTCTGAGTACTAACAATTTCCTGTTGTTTTATTTGATTAGAGGGTTAAACCTTCTGCTGGTTCAGAGACAGCTTACAGAAGGGTAGAAAATACAGCTTTACACCTGCTTTCATTTTGCTTCACCTACACATAAGAAGAAAAAATGTATATAATGATATATCAAGTACCTTTTTCAACTCAGTTTTGAATCAACTACAAACTGCTCTTGGTTATCTCTCTAAGACTAAAAAATCAATTTTCTTACCTTTTTCTCATTAAAATTCAAGTATAGTTAGACACTGAGTGTGGGAGGTATCCTCTCAGAAGTTCAGCAGCCTGCAGAATGGCCTTATATCACAATTTTGAAGATCAAAGGGACATGCTGTAATACCAGAAGCACAATACAGTCATGTATAGATGAACTATTATAAAAGTTATAAATAACTGAGCTCTTTCTAATATGGGAATAAATATTAAAACTAAGATGTAAATAAATTTTATTTCATTTATACCTCCAAATAATGAGTCCTTTTTTTCCCACAAATATGTGCCCATGTACTTGATTAATTTCAATGGAAATATTCACTGCATGCTCTTTTAAGAAGAATCTCACTCAATATATTAGAACTAGCTTCCAGCTATTGTTTCCATGCTATGAATATTTTTTTAGCTGAAATCTGGTGAAATGTCCTCTTCAGACATGGCAAGTGAATATTAGTGGTTTCAACAGAGCTACAGGAATATAATTAATAGGTGAATTACCTCATGTTAAGTTCTTTACAACTGTGTGTATTAATCTAAAATATGTCATATAATTTAGATTTGGCCAGCATTATTCCCTTAAGCCCAGGTAGGAAAATGTATGTACATTATATATAGCAGCTACACTTAATTGTAAAGAACTGATCAATAGATTTCTGTTTCCTTGTGTTAATTTTCAGTTCTGAAGACTTAATCAATAAGGTGCCAAAGAAATTCTGTTAAAAAACAAACCATTTGGCACTTTATGTATTGTTTAATTGCATAAACAGCTGAAGTCTACAAACCTCATTTATTCAATTTTGTTATTCTGATTGTGGCTGTAGTCCAGGAAAAATATAAACACCTCCAAAACACAAAAGCAATTATACTGGGTTTTATTAAAGGCCCATCTCAGTCTGTATTCTATCCTAGATTGTGACAGTCATAGCAAAAAACTTCAGGTATCCATTAACCTTAGAAACTTGGGTAACTAGGACAGAAACAGTACAAATTATGCTAGATCTGTGTTGTTGTTGGTTTGGTTTTGTTGTTTGGCTTTTTTTTTTTTTTTTTTTTTTTTTTTTTTTTTCTTCTGCACCATCAGAAAAGTAACATCTATTCTTTCACTTTCTAGAAATCCCATGCAGTCTACACTCAGTATGTACTAGCTCCTTCAGGAAGGAAGTATAGCTGACTGTCTTGTCCAGAATTAACTGCCTGACTGCGGTGATGCAGCTGTAGCAACTGGTGTATGAGGAGTTAGACACGCACAGATTTGCTTTCTTCTCTCATGTACAGATGAAGTTCTATGTACCTGGACTTCAGTAAAGCTTTTAACAGTGTTTCCCACAGCATTCTCCTGGAGAAACTGGCTGTTCAGGGCTTGGATGGGTGTATGATTTAGTGGATCAAAAAATTGGCTGCATGGCTGGGCCCAAAATAGTCGTGGTGAGTGGAGTTAAATCCAGTTAGCAGCCAGTCATAAGTGGTGCTCCCCAGGGCTCAGGACTGGGGCCACTCCTGTTTAATATCTTTATCAATGATCTGGAAGAGGGGATTGAAGGTATCCTCAGTATACACATGACACCAAGTTCTGTGGGTGTGTTGAACTGCATGAAGGTAGGGAGGCTCTTCAGAGGGACCTGGACAGGATGGATTGATGGTTGAGGCCAATGGTGTGAAGTTAACAAATTCAAGTGCCAGGTCCTGCACTTGACCCATAACAACCCCATGCAACACTACAGGCTTGGGGAAGAGTGGTTGGAAAGCTGCTCAGAGGAAAGACACCTGAAGGCAATAGTTGACAGCCAGCTGAATATGAGGCAGCAGTGTTTCCAGGTGGCCAAGAAGGCCAACAACTTCCTGGCTTGTGTTAGAAACAGTGTGACCAGCAGGACTGGGGACGTGATTGTACCTCTGTACTCGGTACTGGTGAGGCTGCACCTCGAATACAGTGTTCACTTTTGAGCCCCTCACTATAATAAGGACATTGAAGTTCTGGAGGATGTCCAAAGAAGAGCAACGAATCTGGCGAAGAGTCTAGAGCACAAGTCTTGTGGGGAGAGGCTGAGGGAACCAGGGTTATTTAGTCTGGAGAAAAGGAGGCTGAATGGAGATTTTGTCATTCTCTACAGTTACCTGATAGGAAGCTCTAGCGAGGTGCCACCAGCATGGCTGATGGGCTCACCTGTGTTCTGTAGCGTGATCACTGGAGCCAGCTAGAACTGGCTGGAACCAGCTGTGTCTGACATGAGGCAGACCGTGCCCCTCCTTACAAAGGGTACCCCTGCAGCCACCCTCTACTAAAACCTTTCCACTTAAATGCAGTACACCCTTATTCTAAGTTTTCTTCTTACTCTGAAAGAAAATATCTGAAAGCAAAAGAAGACATAAAACTCTGAAAAAAAAGCTGGTTTTGTACCACAGAAACAATAATACACTTATTTTATTTATTTTTTTTTTTTTGTATGTGGTGTATTAGAGAGTAATTCAGATCCCTTTCCCTGAACTTAGAAAAGGCTGATAAACTGCAAAAATATGACAAGTAAACTGTATTTCATAGGCACAGCTACAAAGCAATGATCTTCTATTTTCATTTTCATTAGAATTATTTTCCTGTTTGTTTGAGCAATTTTTTGCTTCACTGATCCCAACTTAATGCTAAGAAATTGTATGTTGAAAGTCAAGCTCAGACTTCAGAAAAACAAGTAAGTTGTTACCTAAAATTGAAAAAAAAAAAAAAAATAAAAAATTCCTGCTTGAAACAGAAATTTATTTATATACTCAGCTAGCCATACACTGGAGATAGGATTTGCCTACAGGCAAATCAAGAGTTTCATGACAAAAGTAGTGGGAGCAACAAAAGGAAAGAGTAAATGGCAAAAGCAATGTATTGTAAACTAGTTCATAAGGGACCAGGCGCAGTTTTAGTTACATAAATACAGGAGGATTCAGCTATTGACTTGATTCTTATGGCAGTATAAGAACCTTATTTGCTTAGATTCTACTGGTAGGCTTTGACCACCATGCTATACACCTGAATCTTCAACATGATGTTTAAATGTTGGTAACACAATAATAATAACTTGTTTATTTAATAATGATTATTTAAAAAAAAAAAAAGATAAATCAGTAATATTTTTTTTAGATAAAAAAATCTATATAGTTCCAGTAATGTTACACACACTTCATAATATGAAATTCAAGACAATGCATTACTATAAGGACCTTGATGGAACCCTCACAAATATTCACAGAAGCTGGAAACAGCAGCAGAAATGGTACAAAAAGTACCATTGACACATTCCTGGCAGACAACAAATAGTTATATTACAGGAACTCCGAAGCTGAACTATACCTTTGTTACAGAACTGTTTCCTAATGTTGGCACATAGTATAGGCATACTGAACATGAAGGAACTGTCTTGGATTGGCTTAAGAGGCTTCCAGAACAAAACTTTCTTGAAGTTACCAGCCCTTTTTAGCTTGTTAATACTTTGCCAATAAAGATAGTAACCTCCACAGACAGAATATGTTAAAGAATCTTAGTGAGCAATTGTTTCCTGTTGATCTTAAAATAAGAACCAAATCCTTTTTCTCCTTTCTGTGTGTTAAAAAATGAAGAATTGTTACTGTTATACTCATAAAATTCATGTATAATGAAGTCATCTGAAGATATAGACATTCTTTCATGTGTCATTTGACAAGAAAGTGAATACAGTTAGGATCAAAGATGCAACTGACTGTCAATAAATTATTAGTATTTATCAGCCCTGGCTTTATACTCTATTAATTAAAAAGCTAGAAAAGATGTTTATTCAGTATGCTGTTCTGAATGTCCTAGATCTTTCGGCTTCACTGGATAAATTCCCATTTGCTTTTGATTTAAAACCTCTTCTTAAAATATGCAATCACAGCTACAATGTTCCTTTGCTAAAGATACTGTTACATCCTTCCATGAGGTGGTCCAAGTTTAATCTTACAGTAAACTCATCTTTCAGCTGAATTTGCTGCATTTTGTCTTTTTGATACTGGATTTTGTTGTATTGACTCAAGTAAAAAAAAGTTAAAATTTGTTTTATCCATCTACATTGCCTAACCTACCTTTCAGCTACTTCATTGTTAAGCCAAATAGAATGTTTTAAATTCAACTTTTATTTTTGAACTTTTAAACTTCAACTTTTAAATACCTTTTTGTAACTCTTTTATTTATAATACATTGACATTTTTGAACTGAGGAGATCAGAAACAGTCACATAGCTCCCATGGCAGTATTACTTGCACTGAAAAAAGGACGGAATTTATTCTTAGTTCTGGATTGCTTAAAAAAATAGATTTTGAAAGAAATGTTTATTGTTTCTTTTAAACTATTTAATATATTTTTTCTATATAATAATAACAGTGCATATCTACATAAGAGACATTCCTTAAGTGAAAAATGTATGTTAATTAAATATTTGAAACTTTATTGCATGTATATTTTGATTTTGTGTCATACATTTTTACAATCTGTATAAAGTTTTCTCATCCAGAAAATAAACATGGTAATACATCAGGTGAATTTGGGATGGATTGACTTAGGAAGCTTCATCCAACATGATTATAAAAATACAATTTTAAGATTTGAAGTATTCACGTAAGTTTTTCCTCTTGACAGTAAGATTTTCAAAGGCATGCAAGAAGATTATCTTTCATACTTCCTCAATCTAGTTATAATTTTTCATTGCAGGCACCGTAAAGTAATACCATGAAAGAAATCTTGTCTGCTACTTGAATGCATTAAACAATGCCTTCAAGAATAAGTTTAGATTTTGGTAAGCCTGAGGATCACCCAATCTGTCACATTATGATCCGTTTTAACTGGAAATAACCTCATTTCCCACAGAAAAACAGCACCATTTGTCCGGTTTGTCTTTCTCTGACATTTGTGTATGCATACCTATGTGTAGGTTTCTGGGTATCTATATACACACATATATAGGCACAGACATGCAAGTAATTACAATCAAATTTCAGATTAGATGTAATACATTTAGTTTCTATGCCTATGACCAAACTTATCCATCTGTGTTTAAGCTAAAATAAAATGTTTAATCATGATAAAATTTCTCTTTCTGATAACTAGATTATAAAGCAAATACTTAAGAAAAGGATTAAGCAGAACATGAGAACATGGTATCCTTCTATGTTTACCTTTACTATTGTAAGACATGAAAACAAATAATTGCAAGTAACAGTGCTGGATTCTATTGATAGAAGTCATATTGATAGAAATATCCCAAATTTCTTCACCTGCATTTTATTGAGATAGCTGGTGAAGAAATTCCATGAGATAAACTGAAGAGGCACTGCTTTTTGCCTTGCTCTGCCTTTTTTGCAGCTTCTCTTGCTGAGTGGGTGGAATTAATGAACAGCATGAGCATGATGACTGAAAGAAGGTAAGTAGTTGAGAAAGAGGGATCACATGGCACAAGAAATCTTAACACTCAGCACTAGTTGAAAAGAATAAAACATAGTTTATAATCCCTGGTTTTTTTTTTTCAGCACAGTAGTGCTTCTATTTTGATACAGTTCTGGCTGTCAAAAAAATGATCTGACTGGGATCAAAACTCAAAAGCATGGTGTACCAGCACTTCAGAGATCAGAGCCAAGTCAGTGGGATTTTGCTACCAGCTATTACAGATGGTAAAATGGAGAGAAGCAAAGGAGTAAAAGCTGATCTTTCTCACACTGAAATCAATAAAAGATTTGCCACTGACTTCAAAAGAAGCAGCAGGGCAAAATACACAGCCAAAGAGAGAACACTCAGAAGAGTATCTAGAAAGAAGAGAAAAGAGCAAAGCAAGATATTTAGGGACAGAAAAAAATGGTGTGAGAAAAGGAAAAAATGCAAAAGGTTAGAAAACAGGGAGAAAAAGTCTTAAATTAGAAAGGCTTTCACAGATTCTTAAAGAACCTTTTTACTATGTTTTAAATGCTACATTCATCTCAGAAAAAAGTTTCTGAAATCCAATCCCATATTTGTAGAACATTCCTTCGGTATATTTGTCTTGATTACTTACTTGGCCTGGACTCTAGACAAGCTGTTCCACGGTTTTAGGGATTATTTCACTTTCTCCACCGCAGCCTAAAGAACACTGTTGTTCGTTTAAAAATACTGTATAAAATAGAGTGAAAAGCAAGCTACATTAATTCTACCTGAAAAATCCTAGAAGTGGCAGTGAACAGCTAGTTCCCAAAGCCAATTAAACAAGTGACTTTATGTGTACACACATATGCATGCACCCATATGAATGCTATGTTTCTTTGGGTATTTACTCATGATTTTATTAGGTTTAGTTTCCAGATAATAGAAGAGTGAGTTCATTGTATGCATGCTGAGGTCAGGCTGCAACCAAATTTAGCACAAAGAAAACTTGTAGAAATTTTGAGAGATCTGAGGGTTTTTCTGCAGTGCCCTCAGGCTGGAGGCTTTATAGAAGGCTTGTATAATATTTCTTGATCTTCCACCAATTAGTGTATTCTCTTCCATAGTCTTACATGTCTTTCAACATGATTTGTGCTACAAAGAAATAGAGAAAACTAATAAAAAAAGAAAATAGAGTCTGGATCTGTTTGGAAAAGTAATTTCACTCAGTTTAAATCTTCTAGCTGTTAGGACTCTAATCTGAATTTATTATTTAGATAACTTCCCTTCTGCATTGAGTCTATAGAGTATCCTCCAGAGACAGATTTGTGCATCTGTTTTAAGACTGTGACACTCTTTTCTCTAGATTTTTTTTCATCAAGGGTATACTTCTTTTGGAAGTATTCTTATTCTTCACTGACAATCTAATGATCTTTAATCACTCCTTTAGAATGAATAAATTAGTTTTAAGATTAGAGTGAGATGACTGACTACTTCATGATATTTATCAATTCTGATTGTATAATAAAATGACATATAACTGTAGGAAGCCCAGTTAAATATTACATCATTACAAATAAAGACAGCATACCAAATTTTAGCAAATTCATATATATTAATTATGTGTGCTTAACAATCTGCTTATTTATTCCTGTAACTGTGAGGAATAATCATACAAGACAAAATATGCAAACAAATGACATACTGAAGCGTTTCCAGATGTAGAAAACTACTTATTCTAAATAAATGTGCTACATTAGTAAATGAAAATAAGTTTAAGAAATATCTGTTTCTGATTCTGTGAGTCCTTGTGCATTTACCTAAGCAACCCCAGCATTCAATAGAGAGAGTATTCCATTAAAGAAACAAATATATGAATGTGTGATTTTGTCTTTGTGTATTTTCTTTCCTTGTGCATTATTTGTTATCTGAAAAGTAAGATAAGTTGGCTGTGTAGAAACTCATCATAAAGTGTCAACACACCAGGTAACAAATCAATGGTTGTTTAAATGACTATGCTTTCTGAAGGAAAATATATTTCAGTTTGTGGCCCCTAAATTCATTATGCTTCAGTGCCTACTGAGTGAAAAACACTATCTCCATCATTAATGTGTTTATAAAATGCTCTTGTTGTCAACACCAAAGAGTCAGTTGTTTGCTTGCTATTTTATGTTTTCTTTGATGTATCGTCTGACAGTAAAAGCTAATGCACAAGGCAGTTTTCAAAGACGTTGAATTGATTTGAAAATTTAAGTAAATTTTTGAACAAGAACAAGCTTAACTACATTATTAATTCTTATTAATTATTGCAATACCTCAGTGAGAAATTTAGATTAGCTCAATAAAAGTAAATTTTAAGAAGTCTTCATGCTTTATAGTGTCCAAGAATGGATTTTAATGATTCAGTTTTCCACAATGGTGATCTTCAAAACTTTTCAAGCCTTGCTGAATTTTTGTGTTTCTTTTATTTTATCCTCTGAAGATTTTGATGATGAGGTTACAGTGTAGATGGATAAGGGAAGAGCAACTGACATCATCTACCTGAACTTATGCAAAGCATTTGACACTGTCCTGCACAGCATCCTTGTCTCTAAATTGGAAAGACATATGGGTTTGACAGATGAACCACTCAGTGGTCCATGTTGATGTTCAATGTCTGAATGGAGACCAGTGACAAATAGCATTCCTCAAAGGTCAGAATTGAGAACGGTGCTATTTAACATCTTTGTCAGTGACATGGGCAGTGGGACTGAGTGCATCCTCAGCAAGTTTACCAGTGACATTAGTTGTGTGAAGCGGTTGACACACTGGAGGGAAGGGATGCCATCCAGAAGAACCTTGACAGGCTTGAGAGGTAGGCTTCTGCAAACCTCATGAAGTTCAACAAAGCCAACTGTAAATTCTTGCACCTGGGTTGGGGCAATCCCAAGCACAAATACAGGCTAGGCAATGAGTAGATTGAAAGCAACTCTACAGAGAAAGACTTGGGGGTGCTTGTTCATGAAAAGCTCAAAATAAGCCAACAATGTCAGAGTGAGACAAAAAACCAACCATATCCTGAGCTGCATCAAAAGAAGTGTGGCCAGTGGGCTGAGGGAGGTGATTCTCCCCCTCTGCTCCACTCTCATGAGACCCTAACTGGAGTACTATGTCCAGCTCTGGAGCTTACAACACGAGGAAGAAATCCTTGAGCCTTGTTCAAGCAGGTCTGGAGGAAGACAATGAAGATTATCAAAGGGCTGGACTACCTCTCCTACAACGATAGGCTGAGAGAGTTTGGGTAGTTCAGCTTGGAGAAGAGAAGGCTCTGGAGAGACCTTATTGTGGCTTTCTAGTGTCTGAAGCTGGCCTACAGGAAAGATGAGGTGGGACTCTTCATCAGGTAGTGTAGTGATAGGACAAGTGCTAATGGTTTTAAACTTGAAGAGGGTGCATTTAGATTAGACATTAAGAAGAAATTCTTTACGGTGAGCATGGGAGACAAAGGAACAGATTGCCCAGAGAAGTTGTGGATGCCCCTTACCTGGAAGTATTCAAGGATAGATTGGATGGGGCTTTGGGCAACATGATCTAGTGGAAGGTGTCCCTGCCCATGTCAGTGGGGTTGGAACTATATAATCTTGAAGGCCCCTTCCAACACAAATTATTTTATCATCTGTGATTCTATGATTTTGTGATTGTAAGATTACTCCAGAAATGATATAAAGGAGAAGAAAGAATTCCAAACAATTTCTAAGCAGCACAGTATACAAACATGTAAACAGAGAACCATTTCTCAGCAGATTTTAGAGTACCATAAACTTATGTTATTATTCTTCTCTAGAAGTATGACAAAGAAGTATGCAGGAGTATGACAAAGCCATGTAAAAATGTTTCCCTCTATAGAAATTTTATTGCCAAAAATAATGTGTTTATTCTTCAAGAATATCAAATTGGGTTTAAAATAATAATTTAAGATTAATCATAATATAACTACTAATGGAAATATTTTTTTTTCTTTATCTCCCTGACCCCAATGGGTCACCTCCCTGCCCAATGTTTTTTTGGGGGGGCAATATTAAGTTAATGAAAGCCCTTAAGTGTGGAAGTTGTCTCCTCTATTCAGGATGTAGAGCAATAAATAGATCTGGAAGTAACTATGATTGTTTTGTTTCCCTAATATATTGCAGGGCAGATTCTATTTCTTTTGAAACAGGGTAGCTCCTTTCTAATTACGTTTCCAAAGACTTTGTATCTTGGGGTAGGCATTTAACACTCACCAGTGCTGACTTAAATAACTTTGTTCACCTACTATTCTGTTCACATTGCTGTAACATTTTTCTGGTCAAGAAGTGGAATGAAACGTAGGATCATTCTTTAGTGAATAATTAAACAAATGCATAAATGGATGAACATACTGGTCATGAAGTTACTGAACATACAGAGTTACTCATATTTTTGTGTTATTCAAGCCAACCCATAGACCAAAAACTGGCTGGCATGGGCTTATGATATTATTAGTTGGATCTTCCAATTACTAGGGTAATAAAAATGTAAAATAGTTTTTTTTTTTTTATTACTCTGTCCTAGTTTGAGTTAGAAGAGAATTAATTCTGTTCATTGATTTTACTTTTCAGTTAAGCCTCTTCGAAGTGACTGCACTTTCTGAAGTTAATGGCATAGTTTTGCAGATAGTGTGTGCTTCTAGAAGTGGTAATGCTTGATGTTTATAGTTACCACTAATGACTGATAAGCACAAAGGCTCTTGCTTATACTTGCTCCTGTGCAGACTAAAGTCACTGCTAAATCCTGTGAACCACTTTGGGGGTACTAAGTAAGAAGTTGTACCTGCAAGGTGGACTGGACAGGACAGGTGACCCTAAACTGACCAATAATGTATTCCATTCCGTATAAATCACATTCAGTATAAAGCTGAGGGATAACAAGGGTCAGTTTCTCTTCTTCAATGGCTAGCATCCATAAGGCCTCTGTTCTGCCTTTGATCCCAGTTGGTGCATTCCTGAATCCACTTTCAGAATGCAGTTCCTGAATCTGATTCTTATCTGCCACTGAGTCCAGCCTGACTTTTCCAGTGCCTGCTCCACATGATCCGTGGTGATGGTGATGTAATTGCCATCAGGGGGTTGGGTTGTATACTGGTTTTGTATATATTTGTATATATTATGGTTTATTATAATAATTATTATTCTCATTAAAGCTGTTTTTCATTTTGTTTTCCAATCCATAAGTCTCTCCCTGTCTTATTCCCTTTGTCTTTGGGAAGGGAGAGGGGTTAGTAGA
>NW_008597015.1:0-9536 GCF_000691845.1 Merops nubicus | reverse complement strand
CCCCCTTCCCTTTCACGTAACAATATGATCTAATAAATGTTGTCAGGGTTGTTTGGTAGCTGTTTAAATGCAATAAATATATGCAGTGACAGTATGATTATATAACCAGTGCCTAGGAAGAATAAAATGTTTTCTCACACTTCATGTGGTTTTTTGTGGCACGTGAAAACTATATTTTTTTCTGGTCTCAAGACAGACTCTCTTGATTCATTAAAGGCATGATCTAGTCAATGCAATTAGGAGAGATGATGGGATGTATAGGATTCTGTTTATGAGGTAACAAAGGGGAATAAAAAGAAACCAGACACAATCCCGTGCTCAAGGAACAATTGTTAATAGTAGTTATTTTAAACAGAAAATTAGGTGAACTTTGTAATAAAATGCAAGGCATTGTAATAATTTGACATGTATACATATATATATCTCATTCCACTTGCAGTTTTCAAAATGTTTTATTAAGATTTTAATATAACAATGTACCTGTTGGAGCTAGGGAAAAAGAGAGCATAGAGAGAGCATCTAACTGAAACATCTAAGTCAAGATCCTGCTCTTAATTTATTTCCAGTACATGAAAAAATAAAAATAATGTTACATTAAAATATGTATGCAGAAAAACCAAAAAGCTAAAATACTATTTAGGCTCAATATGAAAATATATAACGTCATTAAATATTTGAATTGTGGAAAAATACAAAGTATACAAGAAATCATTTTAAATGTAAGATGTTTAAGCATGGAATACTTGAATTTCTGCAGACTGTAGAAGCATCTGTAAGATGTTTTAACAGATGTGGAAAGGGGAAAAAAAGTAATTTTGAAACACCCATAATTAAAATATCATTATTTACTTCATCTAATACATATCTTTGTGGTTCAATATGTTTTCTTGGATCAATGGTATGTGAATAATCAGTCCATACCACCCATACTATGGTGAAATTACACAACAGGTTTCAAGTAATAGGCATTGAATTATTTACTTTCAGACACTTTTAAGACCCATTTGTCCCTCCAATGTGAAATGTGTCTATAGCAATAGAAAACAAGCTAAAATAATGAGAATTCTTACTCTTAAATCCTCCATTTTAGAACATTTGAGGTAAACAAATGACTACTGAATCACACCAGAGTTTGCCTGTCCGGCTGGCTACAGGCAGACTAGGTTCCAGGCACGTGCTTCTCTTTTCCCTCGCAATTTTGAATATGTTATTCAAGACCTTGATTTGAAAATCAGTCTTCCTACTCTGAGACAGATCCAGTTATATCTGATCTAATAAAAATTAAACCACTGTTTTTGCAGGGGTGAATGCTTTCACAGGGGGAGGAAAGAGTCTGGGAGTGTTGGGGAAGTGAATCGTCATCATGGACTACTGATGAGTATCTTCTCTGTAGATATTCCCAAGAAAGCTGGGAGCAGCTTCATAACTTCATTCTGGGCAGAATGATTCGTGATTAATCATTCTCCAAGACAGGGAGAACTATTCACACTCATCTTTCCTATACATAAGGAAGCCAGCCTTACCTCAGTGGTTTGAGAAACACAGATGGGAACGTCATCACAAGAGTGAAGGGTACATAGTCTCATAGTCTACCTTAAATTAATTTCCTGCTCTGGAAAGAAATGTCTTTTTTTTTCTTTTTTTTTCTTTTTTTTTAATTTTCTCTTGAGAGGCTTTTTTGAGTTAAACAGTATGTTTGAAAGCCAGCATATGCTTGTCTTCTAAATGAGACAGCAAAGGAGTCACCCATGCTTGTTCATCCACTTTCTTGACTTTGCTTAGAGTCAGACATACACTGGCTAGGGCATAAATCACATCAAAAGGAAATCCTTTGTGCTGATGGATTTTCAAATCAGCACTGGAAACAAACATAAAAAGATTTAGGAACAAAGAACATTAAAACAGCAACTGAAAAGTGCTCTCAGCTGAATCCTCTCCCCAGATGGAACTGATCCTGTCAATCACATGTGCTCTCTCTGTGCCTGTATGGCTGGGCTTGCTCTTCAGGGACTGCTTGTTTCCCCCAACTCTCTCATGCTACATTCAGCTTCTGAGTCTGAGGTTCCTGCTATGCACATAAGGTCTTGTACATCATTTGGAGAAACAGATGCAGTTTTCTGATGACAGGCAGGGAAGAATTTCCATCTCCTTAGGTGGTGAACTTAGCTGCGATGGCATCTGGCCTAATGCTCCCCTCGGCCTTTCACCAGAGTACTGTCAGATGTTCCAGCCACCATATCCCCAGGCGCTGTAGCCGTTTGATTGGGTCAGAATTCAGACAGAGCTTTTCAGCCTCAGGATTTCTTCACACATATCTATTGGCAGACCCTCTGCATAGCACCCATCACCAGGATTTGGTTGTTATTCTCCGTGCTAATTCTTCAAATCGTTTTGGAGCCTCATTATGCAGTTTCATAAATGACAATGGTGGCTTTTCATTGATTCCTTGTCTTTAAGCTTACACAATTAATATTATTTCATTCCCCAGGTTTCCCTTTTCCTTGGGGACCCGTCCAGGATTTGTCTTTCACCTGTGTTTAAAAAGGAATAACTTCTTCTTGTCTGTTTACTTTTTTAAATATACAATGCCGAAATTATGCAAGGCTTTTTACAGGGCAGTCTGCAAACACATATTGATCCCATACATCCATACTCACTCCTCTAGCATCCTAGAGCAGCCTGATTTCTAGTAAATGTCAGGCAAATCACCTATTGCATATGTATGTAATAATATCCTTTTCTTGCTCCTCTGTTCACACAATGCTCATGTGAATTGTTCTTTACCACACTAACTTTTTGAATGAGCCCAGACTGATACATTTAGATATTCTTTACCAAATTTCTCATTTCTGCATGTAACATTATCCTCCAAATTATAGCAGATTGTTACTCAAGGAAAACAAACAAACAAACAAAAAAAAACACCCCAAAAAAATCCACAGACTCCTCTCATAAGGACTTCTCAATGGATAAAACCAGCATGCTTTGAAGGTTGGTAGTTCGGGATCCTGCAAAGAAATAGTTGATATAACAGGGGAATATTCTATTTTTCCAGAATAATGCAATGACCTTTTTAATCAGGTTACATTCTGTGGTTCATAATTGAAATAGATCAGTTTAGAAAACAAAATTCAATCATTTGGGAAATTTTAACATTTTCTTTATATAGAATAAAAATCTATGATGTATAACATCTTTGTGGAAGAAAAAGAAATTTTAAAAATTGCAGCAAACTAAAACCTCTGGGAAAAAAAAAGATTGATTTAGAAGTATTACAAGGAAAAATGCCTTTTTTCAAGTAAAGTAAAACTCTGTTGTTAACACGTCAACATTTTGAATTTTTTTTTTTTTTAAATTTTCTTTCTGTGAAAAATTCAGAAAATTTACTTGGACCTTGTATTGAGGAAATAAAAGGTACAATATCAGGCAATGTAAATGGTAGTGGTAGTAGTAGTAGTAGTAATAATAGTAAGTTTGTTTCTATGGTCATTTTCAAAAGTTCTATTTGGATCACTTCTCGCTGGTGGACTCAATACAGAGGACAACAAAATTTGTTCTCAATAGAGAAGAATTCACCTCCTGTCCTGTCCTGTCCTCTCCACTCCTCTCATCTCTCTCCTTGTTCCCTCCCCTGCTCTCACTTTCCTTCTCCTGCTTTCCTCTCTCTTGCCCTCCTCTTCTCTTTCCTCCCTTTATGTGATTGATGCATGTGATTTTAAAAATTGATGATGAATAGACTGTAAATTACCTGAGAGGGTCATTTATATAATGACATAAAGGAGAGGAGCATTTATGTAATTTTTCAACAACTGCTGGAACAAGGTCCATAACCCTTTTTGTCTGAATTTCAACTGACCATACTTCCACCCACCTCCCTGGCTACTGCTTGGATACAAAGCTGAAAGGTCACATTCTGCACGCAGGCTTTGAACATTTTCAGAAGGGAAGAAGAGCCCAACTGACAGGAGGATTTAGGAAAGTTACTTTTATTTAAGGCTGATTCATTAGGCTCCAGTTCAGCATACTTTGTAATAATTGTTTCCCTGAGTTTCATGAAAGACAAACATGCATGTCAGCGAGTATGCACGAACGTCACATCAGAAATTAAATATGGATCATTTGATTTGACCTTTTGTAAAACAAAGGCTACTCAGTTTTTCCTATACTGAGTCCAAAGCCTTATGCAGTTTCTACTGCAAATCATACACCCACAGAAAATTGAAATAGGAGCATAGTTCCGTTGAAATATTGTCACATGTAATTTTTGTCTCTGTACAGAACAACAGGGACATAAGACAAACCCTTATTCTTCCACTAGGCTGGTCACATCACTGATTTGTTCACAAATTAAAGACAGATTTTTTTTTTTTATTTTTTTCTTTTTCATCTCAGCGATTACATTTGCTTATTTTTTGACACTTTATCCAAAGTAACTGTGAAAAAGTGAACTACTTCCTAGGGGGTTTGGGTAAATGGCACATTGAATGTGAATCAACAGTGTTCCCTGGCAGCCAAAAAGACCAACTGTGTCCTGGGGTGCATCAACTGCAACAGTGCTAGCCAGTCAAGGGAGGAAATTTTCCCACTCTGCACTGGTGTGGTCCCACCTTGGGTACTGTGTGCAGTTTTGGGTGCCTCAGTCTACATAGGACATCTAACTATTAGAGTGTGTCCAAATGAGGGTGATCAAGATGGTGAAGGGTCTCAAGGGCAAGACCTATATGGAGCAGCTGAGATGACTTGGTTTGTTCAGCCTGGAGGAGAGAAGACTGAGGGGTAACCCCACGAGTCTAAAACTTCCTCAAGAAAGGCAGTGGAGGGGGGGGTCTCTCTGGTGACCAGAAATAAGATACAAGCAAATGGAATGAAGCCTTGTCAGAAGGTCAGATTGGACATTAGGAGAAGGTTCTTCACTGAGAGCATGTTTGGTCACTGGAACAGGCTCTCCAGGGAAGTGATCACAGCACCAAAGCTGTCAGAGTTCAGAAAAAATCTGGACAATGCTCTTAGTCACATGGTATAGTTTTAGGTAAAACTAAAGAAGCAGGGAGTTGGACTCGATGCTGCTTATGGGTCCCTTCCAACCATAGGAAGCTGGAAGAGTTACTCTATGATTCTACGACTCTTCATTTTATGTGTCAGTCTCAGATCCTGTAGCCTGGGCACTGCATACTTTCCTCGCAATGTAGTGAACTTTTCACAGGCTAAAGTCTAAATGACTCACTCTGGTAATGCGTGCAGCCACCATTTGACGTGTGAAACCTAAACCAAAAGCTGTGCCTCTGACCTGTTGTCAGGACAGCTGCACAGTTACGAGTTAGGCTCTCAGGATTCTTTTGGACCATACTGTCCCTAAACCACTAAGCTGGGATAAATCAGCTAATAACATCACGGTTCGCTGGGATAAAAACTGTTTGTGTCCACTTTTCAACATCTGCAAAAACCTAGGCTCTTAACTCCTCTTGTGCACACACCTTATTGCCCCTTCAATTTCTAATGGTCACAATTTTTAAATTAAACTTTAATATTTTTATTCATCTTGGATGAGTTTTTCATTTTCTTCTTTTTTGAGGAATTCTCTCCTTCTGAGCTCCTACAGTAGCATCTAGGAACTACTGTAGCACATAGGACTTTCCCCACTCCTAAATCTCTTTTACCTTATTCAGGAATTGAATTACTACAGTTTTATTGAACACTACTGCATGTACATATCTCACATGTATTTTTCACATTAGCCATACACACATGTATATACTAGGTTTGAATTACGACAATTTTTTTATTTACAACCTCCCTTGCCCCCTCACGTTTAGTGCTTACAGAACTTTGATATTTTCCTTTCAGTGCTACCTAACTACTTAATATTCATAGCGTTTGAAAAATAAGGCTCAATATTGGATAGGTGAGTGACAAAATGCTTAAGGAATTGTTTTCTTTCTGTTTCTTATGGGAGTATTTTGTATTGTAGACAGGATTTAAATCTTCTTTTCAAAAACACATGTAAAGTCCTTTTGTAACTGATTAAAAAAGCTTGTTTAGCTGTTCCTTGTATTCATTCTGTTCCTTATCTGAATAAAATCTTGAAAACTGTATTACAGTTGTCAAATTGTAAATATGTTTAATGCTTTCCTTCCTTTTCCATAAGATGAGAATTTGAAATAACCTTTTACATTTCATTTCAAGTTAAAATGCGGGAACAGCAAAGCTATATCTGATAACAAACATCTACTGTGAATACAACAGAATATTCTTTAAAGACTTTTGAAGTAGTTAAATTCCGTAGTGGATCTAAAAGAGAAACTGTCAACTAGCTTTGGAAGATGAAAATCCTTTGGTTATGAACTTTGTTTTAAAAATAGATTCTCCATTCTCCAGTTATGTGATATAGTCCATTCTGTTACTTTGCATGTCTAAATATGCTTGACTTTCTAATGAAGTGTATGGGAAATTCATACTTGTCTAATGGATTCTGCATGCTTCTCTCTAATTATTCTTGGGCAGCAAAATAATAATACTTGGTATTTATAGTATTATCTAATCATTAGGTCCAGAGCCACTTTCCAAATATTTCTAAATAAAATTTTTGCAACTTAGGTAAACAATGTATATTTACTTGTAGTCATAAGTGGCAGACAACCAAAGCATATTGAGCTTGGTTATTTTCAAAATTCATCTCACTCATAAACAGATTTTCAAAAGAACTCTACATGCTACGTGGTCTCACCTAGCCTACTACTTATAGTAGGTGCTGAGAACTGTGTATTTTTGAAACTATAGCTATTATTATATAAAAACATGGAAATTGTGATCTTTCAAAGCTAGCTGAACACACTAGAATATAGAATCATTGAATCATTAAGGTTGGAAAAGACATCTAAGATCACCAAGTGCAACTGTCAGTCTGGAACTTCTATGACCATTAAACCATGTCCAAAAGGGCAATCTCTACACATTTTTTGAACGCCTCCAGGGATGGTGACTCCACCACTCCCTGGGCAGCCTGTTCCAATTCCTCACAACTCTTTCAGGAAAGAAATTCTTCCTAATATCCAGTCTAAACCTCCCCTGGCACAACTTAAGCCCATTTAGTCTCATCCTATTGCTAGTTACTTGGGAGAAGACACCAACACCCACCTCACTACAACCTCCTTTCAGGTAGCTGTAGAGTGCAATAAGGTCTCCCCCAGCCTCCTGTTCTCCAGACTAAACAACCCCAATTCCCTCAGTCGCTCCTCATAAGACATACTCCCCAGACTCTTCACCTGCTTCATTGCCCTTCTCTGGACCCACTTAAGCACCTCAATGTCTTTCTTATACTGTGATGCCCAAAACCGAATACAGTACTCAACCTGTGGCCTCACGAGTGCCAAGCAGACATATGGTTCAGAACTCCCTTTAAAATCTCTTAAGAGTTCTCAGTAAAATCACAAAGATGTAATTCAAGTACACAGGTATATTTTCTCCAGAGATCACTTTAGAAAAGGGGACAATGAAACCTGCCTTTGCTATATAGGCAGGCACAATCAGTACAAATGAGCTATTGAGATGAAAACAGAAGCTTGTCCTTACCATCTGTTGGTCAGATAAG
Source organism: Merops nubicus (assembly GCF_000691845.1). Classification (NCBI taxonomy): domain Eukaryota; kingdom Metazoa; phylum Chordata; class Aves; order Coraciiformes; family Meropidae; genus Merops; species Merops nubicus. The sequence continues at coordinate 1,948 of NW_008597015.1, read as the reverse complement.
TGTATTGTCACCAAAAACTATTTCTGTGGCCAAATGCAATTTAGCAATTTGACCAGCAATTGCAACATGACAAGAAAAGAATCAAACAGAACAGCTAAATTTCTCTGCCTTTATGAAAATGTCATCCTTTTTGATAATAGAGTGTACTAGATAATAACAAACTACTTGATTTCCAATGCACTTTTAGAGGTTATCTTTCTTTGATTGGTTGGCTGATGGTTTTTTTGTTTGTTTGTTTTGTTTTGCCTGTTACACATTAATGGACAGACTACAAAATCACAGACAGGTCAGAATGTAGTAATCTGGGAGATGGAAGGAAGATGTTTGAACCTCCAGAGTCCTATGTATGTCTGCAATTATTCTCTGCCAGCCTTCGAACACTGAGGTCTTGAAGTCTGTCTCAAAGCATTTGCCTTGGGTAAATTAACCCAATATAAGGAGACATGTAAAATAATGGAAAATTATTTAGAATAATGTATGATTAAAAGAAATATTTCCATTTGAAAACAGCTATTAAGAAATTCTTATCATGAAAAAATACAAAAGTATATGAAATTTCATTTTGAAACTCTATTACCTTAGTTGCAGCTACATATTCAGTAACTGGAATACTTATACAGTCTCCAGAACGTTAATCATTTCTGTAAGTACTGTTATGTATTAACAAATGTTGATTTAGTTTAGTTCAGTTTACTTTAGTTTAGCTTAGTTTAGCTTAGTTTAGCTTAGCTTTGCTTCAAGATGTTCTGCATAGTTTTGCTGGAAAGTGATATTCTACTTTGGCCAAAGGACACTCTTCAGAAAACACTACACTGGAAGCAAAAAAGCCGTATGCCTGCTAATATTGCAATATTACCAGCTGTTTCTCAGAGGAGATATATTTGTCACAGCTATTTTTCCTTTTCCTCCTCTCCTTTTTTTCTTTTTCTTTTTTTTGTCTCTCAAGTCTTTCTTTCTAATTATCTATTTACCTAGTTTTCTAGTACTGAATATTTACTAAATATTCTGCAAAGTGTTATATTTGAGCATCAGAAGTATTGAAGAAAAAAAGACACTGAGTTGAAAAGCTTAAAGAACCTTTCCAGGAAAAGGAGCATAACAAATGAACAACAGAATCTGGAAATTTTTAATTTATATAATAAAGTTTTTAGGAAAATGTAATGGTTTGAAACCTGCTGCCCCTGGTGGGTGGAGATCTGAAACCCTAAACCAGGTACGAGCCTGAATTGAAAGGGGCATACACCTGTCCTATTCCCACTCCCCTTTTCCTGTCTTCCGGACTTCCTGCCAAGGTCTATAAAAGGGGCGAGGAAGGCACGCCTCTTCCGCTTGCTCCTTTGACCTTCTACCTGGGCACATGCTGCTCTGCTGCTCCCTGTGCTACACGTGGCCGTGGCCATTTTAGAGACCTGGGCCTGATCTACAGACTGATTCCCTGCCTCCATCCATGTCCAAAGATTGTGCATCCAGCTTCAATCCATCTCAATCCAGCAAGATCCAGCACCGGGGAGCCTCAGGATAGCATTTGGGTTTTGTATATTTGGAAGTTTAATCTTCCTTACCTTGTTGTTCCTACAACTCCCCTTCCCTGTTAAACCCCTTCCCTTCTTCCTTTCTGTTCCCTGTTAAATAATATATTTCATTTTGTTAATTTTCAATTTGGTGCAAGGTTTTCATTACCCCTTCCTTCCTTATTTACCTCGCTATCTGGGAAACTGAGGGATAAGGGAGGTGGGACACAATTCTGCCTTCTAATAGGGACAGAACAGAAAAGTAAGGAAGATTTTTTTTTTTTCCCCTGGCAGCTGAAGTCACTCAAGACAATAACACCTCAGGTGAAAATGAGTGTTAATTTAAGGATACCTACAGTGCTTTTGCATCTAATAGTATACTAATATAATAATAATATATAGGTTATATAATAATATTGTAATAATAATATATAGGC
>NW_008597014.1:0-8973 GCF_000691845.1 Merops nubicus | reverse complement strand
TAGTGTGTAGATGGAGCACCCACAGTGCTCCATGGAGAGCTGCACCTGGTGGGGAGAAGACCCCACCTTAGTTCCTTACCCCTCATTTTACTCAGTTATCACTTTTCATTCCAGCACAAAATGAGGATGGCACAGAGAAGACCCATATTTGTGCCATGCTCTTTCCTCAAGACTCTTTTTTCTCTCTCTGTTTTGATCTCTCCACAACCTCTCCTAACACACACGTTGTCTGTTGGCTTTTTGTGGCAGACATCCAACCTCCTGCCATCTTTGGACAACAAACTCACCATGGCAGCACCTAAAGCAACAGTTCTATTCTAATACCTGGGTGGGAGAAGACACAACGCCAAGGCCAAATAAAAGCAAAGCTTACTGGTCACAGTGAACTGGGTGGAAGTCCTGCTTTCATCAGCCAGGAAGGCAATCTCACCAGCATCTTCCACCTTACACTCTCGGATGACCATGGTGTGTTGCTTGCCAGAGGAGGTGATGGAGATTCGGTCGCTGGGTTTCACTTCTTCTTTGTTCTTCAGCCACTGGATGTTCTGGCATTCGTTGTCCAGCTCCACACAGAAGATGGCTGTGTCGTTTATGAAGACTGCAGTCTTCCGTGGAAGCTTTTTAATGATGTTCCCTTTAAACAAGACATTAATTACCACCAGCAAACAGCAGTTAGGAAAGTCCCTGGCAACACCGGACCATCCGGACTGCAGCAGGACCAGCCAGCAGCTCTCACCTCATCAAAACACTGCAGACACTATGCAGACATCCCAAAATGAATTCCTAGGCCCCGAGTTAAACAGGACAGATAATCCCAAGAACTGATTTTGGCCTCCAAAGAGAGAAAAACAATCTTGTTTGACTACAGTCGCTCGTGTTTCTAGCCTGCCATGCAGAGCCTGCTGTTGGGTAAACACAAGGTCGGTGGCCTTGCCAAGAACAGATCTGACAGCAGCATGGCTTTCATTGCCTGCATATGCTGGGAATTCAAATTAAAACTTCCCTCAAGTAGGTCAGTCAAACCAGACAGGCCTCTCCTCTGTCTGTGGGATTTTGCCTCCATTGAAGTTACCAGTACGCTGCATAACCAAGGTGGCAAACACACCAAAACCTCAGATTTCATCCCAGAGTCCACTCAGGAATCCACATGGAATGAACTTCACTCATTTGTGGCTTTTCCAAGTGACTGTGATGATTATCACTTCTTAGAATAACCCCAAAGTTACAAGATCATCGAATCACAGACTGGTTTGGGGTGGAAAAGACCTTTAAGGGTCATCCAGTCCAAGCCCCCAGCAGTGAGCAGGGACATCTGCAGCTAGATGTGACTATTCCCATGAAAACATGGAAATTATCTGAAAACTGGCACAGGGCAAAGAGCTCAAGTCTTGCAGAATATAAACCAAAGTAAGAACAACAAAAATTATGCACATGAAGGAAATGGGAAAGTCCAAACCTAAAGAAATTACACAGAGAGAAGACCCTGAGTTTTGTTACATTGGGTTTGGAAAGAAGAAGGGAACCTGACAGTTTTGAACTCAAAGAGGGAGATTTAGACCAGAGAGAGGGCAGAAATTGGTTACCCTGAGGGTGGTGAGCCCCTGGCCCAGGTCACCCAGCGAGGTGGTCGCTGCTCCATCCCTGGCACCATCCCAGGGGAGGTTGGTTTGGGCTCTGAGCACCCTGCTCTAGCTGTAGATGAATCTGCTCACTGCTGGGAGCTTTAAAGGACCTTGAAAGGTCCCTTCCAACCCAAACCATTCTATGACTCTGATAAAGCATCAGAAGACCACCCTTACTGACAGATGGTGACTGGCTCCAGCACTGGAACGTGCCCATGAGGCAAGAGACCCCTCCTCCAGGCAAAGCATCTAGAACTGTTGGATGAGAAGCCATGCTGAACTCCTTCTTGAAGCAACACCTTTCATCAGTAGGATTCAAGACCCCAATTCTCTGCCTATCCTCTCCAAAGCTTGTCCACACATCTGCTCCTCACTGCCCTCAGCAGTCCCTGCAGTCTGTTGCATCCTGCCAAGCTCTTGCATCTCTCAATCCCACCTCCTCTCTTGAGTCTTGTCCCCTGGGGCAGGCACAGGGCTCCCCCAGGAAGCCTCTGCCTCTCCTTCCACCTGAGAGCTCCACCTGGCTCAGTTCTTCTCTTTTTAATGGAAAAGGCCATAAAACCATAATGCAAACCAGTAAAACAAATATCAGCTGTCCTACTGGGGCCAAACACAGTCTTTGGCTGGTCTAGACCTAACAGAAGGTGCAACCAAAAGATGTCTGCCAGAATTGAATTTTCCCTTCTGCCTCCACCCATGTGCACTCTCAGCTTCTTGCTAATGATATCAAAGAAAAAAAATCACAAGGATTCACATCACCCAGCTGTCCTGTAGCAATTTATGTAGTGAAGAACAAGTCAGGGAGCTCAGAACTGATGGACCCTCCTGCAGGCATGTTGGCATCTCTGATAGGTGCCTCACAGTGGGTAGACACACAATCCATAGCAGGCTCTACACCTTCTTGGCTCTTCAGTCCTCACCACTAGACTTAGAAGACTTGCACATGGATCTATAGCACATTTTGAGCCTTTCTCATCAGCTTTCCAAACTCTGGAGAATGGATGTCAGGGGTGTTGAGCATGGATCTGGGCTCTCATCTGAAGCCACCCCAGTGCTGAGTGCAGCCTGCAGGACACGTCACACCACAAACCACAGCTGCTGCACCAGCTCTCCAGGGTGGCCCACACCACTCCTGGACGAGGTTCACCACTGGATTCATCAGACAAGACACGGGTGAGGCAGTGCCAGGGGACACATCCAACGCTTGGGATCGTGCTGAGGGAAGTCTACGGTGCTAGGCTGAAGGACTTTGCCTTCTGGGAAGCCCCTCTAAGCATCAATCCCCAGCAGATGACAAATATTTTGCAGCACCACAACCTGTCCCCTCTCTCTGACCTCACGTCCTGACAGAAGACCCAGCAACCCATCGACCAACCACCCATGGTTCTGCTCTCACACACACGAAGGAAACGCCACTCAGTAGGTCACATCTAGAGTCTCCTGAGCAAATCTGACCCTTGGCAGCTCTGAAAGACCAAGATCCACTCTCACCTTGGACAGAGAGCTCCGCGATGGTCCTGCTGCCCTCCTTCATCTCACAGATGTAGACAGCATCATCATCCGTGGTGACGTTCTGGACGGTGAGCCGCCGGTACGTGCCCTCTTCTTCGATGCTGTACTTCTTGCTCTGCCTGAGTTTGGTCTCCTCCTTGAACCAAGCTGTCTCTGTGCTAGGAACAGGCACTTCACACTGGAAGGTGGCAGATTCCTTCTCCCTTACTTCAAGATCCCGCAGTTTTTTCTTGAAGGGTATGGAAGGTTCTTAAAAGGATCAAAACAGAAAGGAGGGGTGAGTGTTTATGGTGGTCTGTGGTGAGAGGTATGCAAATCATTGAACCACTGTGGGTGGAAAGGACCTCTAGGGTCATCAAGTCCAACCACCATCCCAACATCTCCCTAACCACTAGACCATGGCCTCAAGTGCCACATCTACTCATTGCTTTGAACCCCTCCAGGGATGATGACTCCACCACCTCCCTGGGCAGCTCATTCCAGTGCCCAACCACTCTCTCAGAGAAGAAATTCTTCCTAATATCCAATCAAAACCTCCCCTGGGGCAACTTGAGGCCATGTCCTCTTGTCTTATCATCAGTAATTTCAGAGCAGAGACCAACACCAGCAATAAGGTCTCTTCTCAGCCTCCTCCAGACTAAACCACCCCAGCTCCCTCAGCCAGTCTTCCTAAGGCATGTTATCCAGCCCCTCATCAGCCTCGTTGCTCTTCTCTGGACCCACTCCAGCAGCACCTGACTTGTTTTTATTGCCTTAAATAAGTCAATACAAAACAAAAACAAAACCAAACCCCAGCAACACTCCTCATTAATGATACTGATTTGTCCTGAGCTGCCACCCAAGCCCATAATCAAGCTCTACTACAGGAGGTGTTTTGCTCTCGTGTGAAAAAACACCACCACAAAAAGACCCCAACAAAACAAAACCAAAAAGTCTTCAATCCCAACAGAAGCATCTTGAGGACTTACCTCAAAACCAAAGCTGTGAACTACAGAACCTGCCCCACAGCACCACACAGAGGAGTTTGCTCTAACCCAGAGCAAGGTGAGCAAGTTGGTGATGTACCAGGTTAATAGATTCTGCTCTTGTGGGGTGCTTGTCCTCCAGTGTGACCATCCCTGTGTTGCCCCTTGGCACTTTGTGATGCCAACCAGAGGAAGGGCAGTGCCCACCCAGCACGACTATACGTCCCAACAGCCCCTTCACCTGGGAGTAAAACCCCTTAAAAGATGCTAAAGGTGAGTAAGTAGCAAACAAGGGCACAGGGCAGCAGTTCTAGGTGGGAGTGAGGAGTTGAGCTGGTCAGCTGGTGCAAGAACCAAAGGTGTAGAGGTCTTGCAGCAGAAGTGAGCTCAGCAGAGGGATCTGAAAGGGAGAAGGTGAGAGGTGGCTGGGCACAGATGGACAGAGGTTGGGGAAGGCACAGAAGTGACTGTTGGAGGAGATTCCTTTTCTCCCCACCAGTACCAAAGGTTCTGTACCAGCTATTGTCAAGGACAAGAACAAGAGAAGGAGCCCAAGTCTCCCAAACACCTCTACTGTCCTCCAGCAGTGGAGCTGCAGTGCTCCAGCTTAGGGAGAGACCAGAGTGTAGATCAAACCTGCAAAGGAGCTGCATGGCAGTGAGGGAAGACATCTCATCACCCTCCCAGCCCAGCACTCAGCTGGAGGAAGGAGAGTTGGGCTGAAGAGGACAGCCAGTGGTCACAGCCATGGGCCTAGTGCCACAGCCTTGGACTAGCCAGTGCTGATGCATCACCTCTCATGTCTCCTGAGAGATCACGGCTTGACATGGGCCTTCCCCTTCTGAGAATCCCTGCAGCAGCTCCCAGCCTCTTTTTGGGACTCTCCCTGACCACATCCCCAGGCTGGTGGCTCCATGTGGTCACCAGAACTCAGTAGAGCCAACTGCTACTCAAAGAGGAGCAGACTTGTCTCAGATTTATAAGCCCATACCCACAGTGGCACATCCCACTCAGAGTCATGGTGCTCTGAAGGCTGGAAAGACCCAAACTGAGGCCCTCAAACATCCCAGGTTCAAGCTCTGATGTCCATGAATGTCCTTTTTTGTAAGACTCAGCTCCCATAGCTCGGTATATGGGTCTGTTACCTGCCTCCTCCTGCCCCACCATCAGGACAGGAGCAGTGCTGTCTCTGAGCTGGTTTGCTCTGCTCTGCACTCAAGCCCTAGACACTCACACATTCAGTTTTGAAGGTCTTTCATTCCACCCCTGGCACAGCCAGGATTGCAGCTGTCACAAACACCTCCAAACTTTTCTGGCTGAGCACAGCCTGGGTGGAGATCAAACGACCAAAGGATGGTTTGGGTTGGAAGGGACCTTAAAGGTCTTTTTGTTCCAAACCCCTGCCATGGACAAAGACACCTCCCACTAGACTGGCTTACTCAAAGACCCATCCAACCTGACCTTGACCACTTCCAGGGTGGGAGCATCCACAGCTTCCCTGGGCAACCTGTTCCTGTGTTTCACCACTCTCAGGATGAAGAACTTCTTCCTAATTTTTAATCTAAATCTCCCCTCTTCCAGTTTGAAGTCATTAACCCTTGACCTGCCACTACAAGCCCTTGTAAAAAGTCCCTCTCCAGCTTTCCTGTAGGCCCCCTTCCAATACTGGAAGGCTGCAATAAGGTCTCCCCAGAGCCTTCTCCTCTCCAGGCTGAACAACCCCAACTCTCTCAGTCTGTCTTTATGGGAGAAGCTTTCCAGCCCTTGGATCCAGGAACCCTTGAGCAGCAGAATGGCAGCCTCTGGGAGCTGGATGCAGCATTGCTGGGTGAGATAGAGAGGAGTTTGGAGAGGACATTGAGATAACCCCTCTCCCTTTGCAGTCACTAAGCAGTATCTAAGGTTAATATACATCTCTCTTCATCCTCCTTACATCATCTAGCATGTCCCTGCTCACAGGGGGTTATTTTGGTCATAAGACTACAGAAGAACCACAGATCTTTTGAGAATAGGCATCCCAAACAACTCATCTGATCCATAACCAGCCCCCTGCCCAGGTCAGAAGGATGCTCAGAGAGGTGACCAGGAGGGAACAGTGTCTCCAGCTGATCAACAGCCAACCCAGAAGTCAAGGAAAGGCCTGTGAGAGGCAGTTGGCTCATCTTCCTTGTTAATCAACACAGTCCAAGGGTATAGCCATGGCACCTTTGCGTGGAGAAGAGTTACTCTGAGGAAGGAAACACTAAACTTTACATCAGCTTTTCCACATATTTTCCACTTCAGGTACATCAAGAAGAGCTGCTGCAGATAATAATGTTCTATTTGATCTGATCAAGTCCATTAATATTGACTGCTCTTTCCTAAAGGCCATTTTGTCATGTATTACCCTTTCCCAAGGTGATTCTCAATGTGAGCTCCTGCCAAGGATGACTCTAATACAGAAGATAAACCCACTTAGCTATCCACCATTTTATTAGCCAAAATGTTCCTATTATCTGGAAAAGTCTTTGCAATATAAGCAAAAAAATGTGTTCAGCTGAGGTTACGTGTGACACAACTCTCACAGGAACCTTCTGTTTCCAGTGAGAAGTGCCACCAGCTCCTGTCTCTAGCTCCTTCAAACCCCAGAGCAGGTTAGAAATTAGTTAACGTTAAGAAAGGTGATTTCTGATCTTTCAGTTCCACAGCAAAATGCTGATTTTTTTTGCTCCAAACAATTCTTCAGATCTTCTTTTGAGAAAATCTCTGTGGTTTGTTTCAGAATGACAGGAGCAAAAACGTTCAGGAAGGTTGAAGAACCTAAAATCTTTTATTTTCACTTCAGTTGGGCATCCCCCTGTGATCAGGTGCTTTTGGAAGCCATGGCTTGATGGTTTCCTGACCCCATCTTTTCCCAAGGACTCTGTCCTTGCTGGGCTGCATCTCCACAACACTGAGCTCTGCTCAGGTCACCAGAGCTCCACATCCCCTCATGGAGTCAGCAGGAAACTGCAAGAGCTCAGATGAGACGTGAATTTGGCTGCTTGTCTGGAGAACATATTTCTCCAGAGTGTGTCACAGGCTTTTTGTTTAGCCCATAGCAACCAAACCAGCCATGAGATGATGCTGGTTTTTAAAAGCAGGTCCTGCTAACACATAATTTGCTAAGAATAGGTGCAGCCTGCAAAGCAGCCAATGTTTTCTTAACCTTCTCAAGACATATCTGTCTTGCTTGACCTGGTCTTCTCACTTCCTTACATTTCCTCTTGCCTATTCCTGGACACCTTATTTATTATTCCCAAGGCAAGTTTTCCCTCTGCCTAACAAAATGACCCAATGAGAGTCAGAAGATGGAAAATCCTTCCAATGGGAGCTGTCTAAAGGTGCCTGGACTTGCTTCCACCATCTTTTGCCTTTGGTCTCTTTCCAATTAACTCTTCATTCCAAGCACCCTTCCTACCCCCACGTTTCTAAAGTTCTCTTCCAAACCTCAGCCGTGACTACCATAATAGTGGTCATCCAAAAATCTCTTCAGGGCAGAGGAAGAATAAAGCAGCCTCAGCACCAGCCTGTTTTTCCAGCCTCTATCCTGTTTGTCTTGCCACCTTTGACCTTTCCATACAGTATCTGATTACTGTATTCAGGGACTCAGATGAACATTGCTTGGCCCACACCCAAGGACAGATATCTCTATGCTGTTCTCACTAACTCTGCACATGGATTAGGGACGTCTCCAAAGCCTTCAGGAACTTCAGGGTGGTTATTCATGTTCCTGCCACCTTCTCTGCTCTTGGGTTTGGCAAAAAATCATAGATTTAAAGAATCATTTAGGTTGGAAAAAACTTGAAGAGCTCAACCCACCACTGCTGGGTCATCACTAAAATATGTCCCTCCAGCACCAAGGATTTTCAGTCCCTCCAGGGGTGGGGACTCCACCACTGCCCTGGGCAGCCTGGCACAGCCCTGGATAACCCTTTCAGTGAAGAAATTTCTTTTAATATCTAATCTAAACCTCTCATGGCATAAAAGTTTACTCTTGGGCACCATTTCCTAACTTCTTTTACTTCTCACCTTTCAGTTCATGGCTTGTGATTTTATCCCTGCTCTAAAGACTAGAATCCAGCCCATTTCTGAATTGGGGAAATCAGCTCCTGGGTTTCCTTAATTGTGAGAGTGACACTCTGCCCCGTGGCCTCCCCTTTGGAATTCACATCTGATTCACTCCATCATATTTAGGAACAGCTCAAAATTCTCTCTCTTTTAGATCAATGATCTTTAAGGTATGGGCTCAGCAACTGCTTATAAACATGAGTCTCTAGACCCAGGATCTAGACTGACAGATTATAGTGGGTTTTCTAGAGGAGGTTTGACCCGTGCCCAGTTCTATACCCTGAGAGGATCCCAAAAGCCACCAACACAACAGCATGGTGCACACCAAGGGTGGCTCCTTGGAGAATTCTGCATGACTGAGCAAAGAGAAGGTTGGGGAGCAAGGTGACCTATGGCCCAAACCCCCATGGCAGATGAGCTAAAGGCATCACCAATGACATAATCAACACAATTAAAAGCCCCCTGTGCTGCTACATGGTTCTGAGCTGACCCTGGAGGCCTGAGAAGGACTTCTGGTGACACAAAGGAGGGTCATTATCCAGGGCCTAATTATAACCACCACGCACAGATTTTTCCATGGCAGCCCTGGCCTGCTCAGCAAGCCCAACGTGGTGTAGTGTGACAAAGAGCCAGACCATGAGGATTTCCACTTAAGCCCTCTGACTCACAGGCTCATCTCTGGACGGTGGACAATGATCGATAACATTTTCCCATGGTGTCTGCTCCCAGACCTGCTGCTTTTCATGCCTTCCCCTTCTCCTTTGGAACAGGATGATCAAAAAGCA
>NW_008597013.1:6992-10639 GCF_000691845.1 Merops nubicus | reverse complement strand
TCCAGCCCGGGCAGCATTTTTGGCATGAGGCTGTTGGAAGGCATCCACGGATCCGTTTTGTCCAACAGAAATGCACCGGGCGTTCCCAGCTTTTGTTGATGCGGTTTTAGAAGGGCATGGATTTGAAAACACTGGCACACCTGATGTCCTCCCCAAGTCTGCAGCCCCAGAAGTGTTTCCTTCCCAACAACTAACGGCCCTTCCAGACTTGCCTGAGGGCCAACACTTGAATCAGCTCTTGGAAGGAAGAAATTAAGAATGAGGACAAACTGTAAGGGAAGAGCTTTCTTAAGACAAGACTTTTAAAAAAGAATGCAAACAGCATGTTACTTTGTATGGCCTAATCTCAAATTTGGAGAGAAAAAGGCAGAAAACCGCCAAAGCACAAACTTTATTCAACTTTGATCTGCTCTCTCCTCTCAGTTTCAGAGGTGTGTGATACAGTCCAGCTTTTGTTGCGACACCAGCAGTCCAATACAGAACCAACTCCAGAAGACTTGGAAAAATGAAGTGCAGGGGGCCAGGCTCCTAGTGCAGGGGGCCAGGCTCCTCGCACTTCTGTGATGACATCTGGCGTCAATAATTTCTCCACAAGACACAGGAAAGCAGAAAAGCCGCCACTTTGTGCACACCTCTGCAGCCGGGGGGCAGCTCTAACCGGCCGGGAACACCAGCATCGCATAGGACACCCTGGCGTCAGCAGACAAAGCCGCTGCCAACACTTCACTGCTTGAAATGACACGCATGACACGGTGAAAACAATGTAAGCCCCTTTTGACTTTGATCAGATATAGTAGGATTTTGCTGCAGACAGCTACATAGCTATCGATGCCACACAAATTTCTGTTTTTAGCTGGATGGCAGTAAGCTTTTCCAAAGAGCAGCTGTCAGCATAAGGCAGGACAAGGAAAGGAGAAGCCACTAGATCCCTGTGACTGCAGTCCCTCGACACCCTTGGCAACTTCATGGCAGCAGATTACTGTCACCTCCCTCCACACAGGCTCTGGCAGAAGATGAAGAGCTAGCATTCCACTTCCCTCTAGCCTGTTGAAGGCAGTGCCGGCCAGAGCAATGGGAGGGTCTGCTTATCCTCTCCAAGGCCAAGGAGGATTACTTTGTTCCAGACAAAAGCTGAGGCTTGTCCTAAAGCCTCCTTTGGGCGTGTTCTTCGACTTCAGCAAAGCCACACAATGTTATCGCTTATAGTGGGGTCATCAGGCTATGCCTCCCTGAGCTGTAGGGCAGCAACTAAAGTTAACACACTTTGCTAGCCTGAGGCAAGCACAACACAGAAGCAGGAACTGGCCACAGTAATGCAAGCAGAATAGGCTGGTTTTCAAACCCTCACCACAAACCACCACCTGGGAAGGGCCTATCAGTTTGTCTCCATTCAGTTTCCTGTAATAAAGATGGAAAAATCCATTCGGGCTCATCAGAATATTTCCCATGTTTGTCTATAAAATTTCTCACTTGTGAGAGTACAGAGGATGCATGTCTTTTCCTGCTTTCTCATTCCTTTTCTCAAACCAAACAGCTTCTCTGCCACAATGGCAGACAAATCCCATACCAGCCTGCAAACTTGAGCAGCAAGTGACCTCTAGTGCTTACACTCATGCCAGAGCTTGGCCAAGTGCCCAGATGCCCATACTGATGTCACACACTGATGTAGCTATCAACATAATAACAATTTCCACATTTCTCTTCTCTGCAGCTGAATTGCAGGATAAGTCTTTCAGGCCTTCCTGTGTACTTGCTAACCTTTGAACGAGCTAGTCTCCCAGGGTGGACACGCAGGCAGGCCTTATGAGGGGGATGATGATGACATCTAAATGAAAAATGGAACAATACAAAACAGCAGTGTAACCAGTGACAAAAGCTGCAGGAACTCCTCTGGCACCACACGTTCCTGCCTCCTTCAGCGGGAAAAAGGAGAACAGGTACTCAAAGAAGCCAATTCATCTAATAGCTGTTCTACAGGAGGACAGCATCCACATTTTCTTCTCTCGTAAGTCAAAGGGAAATAAAACCAAACCCCTGAACTGCAGCTCAAAGTGCACCTTTAGGTGTATTACTAGCTACAACTCCTCCTGACTCAGCTTCTCTTAAATGCTACAAGAACCTGCATAGTGGATCATCAGTGACTACACAGAATGCCTACACACCAACCAAAACTGACCTGTGACAACAGCACAAGCAGAAGAGGAGGAGGAGACCCAGCAAAATGATGTCTTCTGCCTATGCAGGTTTCTGCACACCTCAGAGTGTTTGGAGGCATGGGTGCATGCACTTTTCACTCACTGACTCCCTTTGAAACAGGAGGTGCACGTACAGTTGTAGGCAGCTCCAGAATGGATACCGTGTCATGAAGAGTAAAGGCCGGGCACAAACACCATGTCAAAATTACACAAATTGGCCTATAAATGTGCAGCTCTGTCTTCTGCAGTGTTTAGGACCAGCTATTCTGCACGTGCAACAACTGTACAAAGCAATATCATATGCAAGGGATTTAATTAAATGTTATGTAGGTGTGCAGAGATTTAAAAAAATAACTTCCATGAAAAGATTAATTGCTATTAACTCTGCAAAACATGCAAATAACTCCTACTGACCACATTTCCCATTGGGATTTTCAGTTTAATCAAGGCAGACATTGTTTGCCTACAATCAGATTGAATCTATGGCCCGTGTAGCACAAATTTATAAAGATCATTTGTTACAGCTTGAATCATGCAAAACCTAGGATGTATTACACAAAATATCAAATGCTACTGTGAATGAAGCAGTTCTTCTGCTTCCAGCATCTGCAGAGGGAACATCTGTTTAATATTACACTACAAGATGCAAAATTAAAACAAGCAGCTGCCTCTCAGTTACTCCTGACAACCAAGCAGGGCTACTCAACCGCTTGCCTGCAGCGACCAAGAGTGGTTAGGACACTCTCTCCACCTCCTCCCCACTGTCAAGCCTTGCAACTCACCTCTCTGACAATCAACTTTGTTTTAGTGGTGGTTTTTTTGTGGGGTTTTTTTTTTTTTTTTTTTTTTTTTTTTTTTTTTTTTTTTTTTATGTTAAAGTTCAACACTGAGGAGTGCTACTAGACAGCAGGGCAACCAGGCAACCTCCTTAAAGAACTGGGAACTGATTTCAGCAAGAGATACTGGGAATGTAGGCTGCCAGTCCAGTTGTTGAACTGTTTCAAGTGAGATGTCAGTTTTGCTTTTGTTTTTAAGCAAGTGTTCATGATCCTCTGATGAAAGGCACTGCAAAAGTTTCTAAAAATACCATGTTGCCAAACAGCCTTTCCCCCTTCCCCTTCCAGGCAATCTCTTTAGACTGCTGTTTGTCATCAGCCTGCAAAATCACCCAAATCAGTCAGCCCAGTCCAACGTAAATGATTCATAAATCCAATTATGTCTGCTTCTTTATATAGTAAGCTGGGCCCTAGCAGATTCAAACTTCAGGATTAGAAGATGTGTAGGTAGCTGACCTCTGACTCTCAAACTGCTGAGGAGCTACACATGGTGCAAACGTGCAGCTCTATGCTGGGGTTAAGTCACATGTCTGGTGCAGAACTCTCAGTCTCTGTCGTGGTGGGACTGTTCAGGAGGAGGCATGAGTGCTGTCCTGGCACTTGCCACCACCTGTGA
>NW_008597013.1:6440-6953 GCF_000691845.1 Merops nubicus | reverse complement strand
CTGGAGGGAGGACGACTACAGGACACCTAACAGCAGCCCACTGGTGCCGATGGGAGGAGATTGAGGAGATGCAGCCAGGTTCTCAACAGTGGTGCATGGTGGGAGGACAGGAGACAAGGGAGTTCCAAATGGTTATAAGAAGAAAACTTTTTTGCTGTGAGAGCAGCCAAGCCATGGACCCACAGCAAAGAGAGGCTGTGGTCTCAATCCCTGGAGCCTTTCAAACCCCGACAGGGTAAAGCCCCAACCAACCTGTTCTGATCTCCCAGCTGACCCTGTTCTGGGCGAGAGGTTGGGCTAGGAACCTCCTGAGGTCCCCTCCCAACTGAATTAGCCTATAATTCCTGGGTTACTGCATGACTCAAGTGCCAGCTTAAAGCAGATCAGTGCATTCATTATTCTGCCCCTTGGCTCTACTTCCAAAGTGCAGTTTGTCATTGCAGAGCACAAATGTTTTGTTACGCAGCTTGCAGGGTCCAGTATGTTGACTGTCTCTGGTCTAGTGTAAGGATG
>NW_008597013.1:0-6362 GCF_000691845.1 Merops nubicus | reverse complement strand
TTTCCAGGTTTCAAAGCAGCAATACTAAGGCTGCTATTTTAGCAAGCACAGGTGTGCCTGGAAGAAACAAGAGCACAACATAAACAGCATCCCACACCTCACACATTTTTTTTTCTGAGGTAATCAACAGTACATGAAATCCTATGTGACTCACACCTGGCCACCTATTTTGACATTCTCATGGTAAGGTGGTTGGTTTGTTTTTTTTTTTTTTTAAATGCTTGAAATCAAAATTTAAAACATGTAGACAATGACTTAGAGCAAGAAGTGGCACTGTTCTAAGCCCATTATAAATACAATTTCAAGTTCAGTAAAAATGAAAAAAATAAATTTACTGTGACAAACACTGAACCATGAACAGCAGTAGAGATATTAACAGTATGAAATATTGTAATATAGTATATTTTCTCAACAGTTTTGAAATATTAGTCATCACATCTACATCTCACATCACAGGTTTATTCTGCTAAAAACAACAGAGGACTGCACTTTTTCTGTATTGATACATCTTTGCAAACAATATGCAAATTAAAAGATACAGATGTATCGCACATTTCACAGGATAGATAAAAGCAACACGACAGTATGCAGAAGCGTTTGATAATAGGGAACAAAAACTGACAGTGAGGAGAATGAAGAAAGACAATCTATTCTAGACACATTTGAATTTGTGCAACGTTTTAAGCTACACTGTAGAGTCTTGAGAATTGCGCTGCTAAGGCAGGCAAACAAATGAGATACTGTGACCCATTGCTGGAGAGTGAAAGAGGGGCTTAACAGTGACAATACTTGAACACCTCACCCCCACTCCCAAGCCCCCACATCACCCCACCCCAACCAGCTTCTCTAAAGACTACACAAATAGAAGCAACTTTCTTTGGTATAAGCACTTTGACCTCTATTGATTTACAACGCTGCGAAAGCTAGTACTGTTATTATAAAGAATTAAATAATGAGGTTGTTTAAACGGAGGTTTAACAATGCAATGCAAGTGTGTACTCTTCTCCTCAAATAACATAAAAAACATATCCACTCTTGAAAGGGCAGCTCTTCCCCACCTCCATCTTGTTCATTTTAGACAGAAGACACCACACTGACCACATTCTGTTTGAACATTCATTTTGCTTACATCTCATTTCCTTCCTCTCTTCTCCATGCTTCTTGACTACATCCAAGGCTATAAAACAATCCCCTGCTTTTAGCAATTTATCTGCCTTTCTTCACTAGAAGAGAAGCCCTATAACAACAAAAACTTCAGCATGATAATCAACTGTCACTATTCAAATTAGTTAAGACAACACAATAAAGAAAACAAAGATCCCATTCTCATGGAGATCATTATACTTATTAAGAACAAGCAAAAGAATATGCAGAACGCAAAAGAGGCAACATACTTTTCCAAAGCAGAGGTTAATTTAAAAAACAAAGCTCCAGACAGGAGTTCTTCAGCCAAGTTAGTCCTTCAGAGCACTAAAACTATGCTTCAAAGCTCTGCCTCTCCCCATCCTATTTATACTGGCAAACCTCCTGCTGACGAGCTCATTAAGAAATAAAGCAGTTCTGCAGCCCTGTTCAGTAACAGCAAGGTCCCAGGTAGGGTACTGTGCTCACTTTTGGGTGATGCTTTACAAGAAGGACTGAAACCAGATGGGGAGAATCCAAGGGAGAACAGTGAGAACAATCACCAGGGAGAAAGCAGATGGACACGGACACCCCAGTCATTCACTTGCCAGTTCCACAGCTCCTGGGAGCCCCACAGGCAAGGTGGCTGGATGCGGCTCCTGAGGCGTCTTTTTCTAGTGGATACGTGGTTCTGGAGATTCTTTCATTAGGAGTTATGTACACAAGTATCCACACTGCCTGGCTTGCATACCACATCATATCTTTGACAGTTTTTTATTTTGAAGAAAATGGTAGAGTCTGCTGGAGACCTCAACTGGGACATTTCTGCCTAGCTATGCTTCATTTATATTCTTATAGCATATTTTTCTCCACACAGTGCCTTAAGTGAGCAGGGCTTGCTTGTTTGTTGCTTTTACTTTTCTATCCTGTCTTTAGAGAGTCTTATTAACTAGCAGCCTCTCCCCTCACTCCCAGAACATTGGACTAACAGATGAGCAGCTCTTGTTAAGTATATCGTGTAGAAAGACACATCTCCAAATAAACCACAAAAGCAGCAATAGCTATTCATCTCGCAAGAATGACAGCTAAGTCAACTACAGTTTTGTGACACACCAACGTAAAAACCTTTTGCTCTCTTAAAATTGTCATCTGTTAATGACTTACAAAAACAAGCCAAGCATGTTTGATTAACGCATAAAACTAAGGACGCATTTTATATTCTCTCTGGAAGCACTTGAGAAAAGGTTTCAAAAGCAAGGTTAAGATGCCAGAAGGATTATATTTACCTTAATGATGTACCATAAGAAAATATGCAGCAAAACAACTCTCCCTGTGTGTGGCTATTCTGTTTCCCAGGACTCTACTGAGTCACTAAGCATTAATATTAGCCTCTGTGCTTAAAGTAATCTATTTAACTCTAAATCCATGCTAAATATTTATATTTGCTGAAGACATCACCATAGATTAAATCTATTCTTTACCTATGTTTAGCTAAGAGATGAACTAGTACAGGCCTGTGCATCATTATTTGCATAACTTTAGCAGAATATTGAGCTTATTGCAGAAGTCTCTCCTATTCAGTAGGCCTGTTGTGTATCATCAACCTTTCAGCAAATGTGTGTGAACTCATTCTAAGTTGGTCTGGGAATCAAAAATAACTAGTTCTGATTTCAAAATACTACTCTTAAGTACAGTTCCTTGCAACATTTTAAAAACACAGCTAAAAGAATTAACATTGTAGCTGGCACATGGCAAAAATCTGCTGTTTTAAACTAATGGCCAGTTGTAACTGATGCAACGTGAGTAGTACCTTGTAAGGAGTGATGATTTTTGAATGTCTCTGCCTGCTTGCTGTGAGATACTTCGGGCTTGATGTACAGCTGTGTTCCCAGTTCCACGCACAAGGAGATGGCAGTGCAGTAGTTTGCTCCCTAAAAAACAAAATTTCATCTAAGTCATGTGTAACCACCAAAGAATGACTGTGAAGCCTGGGATGTTGATGTCCTAATTATGAAGAGAAAATAAAATATATTTCCCTGGGCAGTTTAGCATGCTTTATGTCCCCTGCCAATTGAACAGAAACAGTGCTTCAATAGGAGATACTCCACAACATTTATACTTGCAGCAACGCGGCGAACTCAATTCAATCACCGTTCCTCATCAGGCACGCACTCACACCTGCACACAAGGCAACAATGCATTTTTGCAAACTAAATAGGGTATAGACAGGAAGCTTGCTTATATTCCTGTTGTTGCACCTCTCCACAGGGCATTTGGGCTTCCTGTTTTAATTTAGTATTAGTCTAATAGCTCAGCTTGTGTAAGATTGTATCTTGAGCATAACCTCGGTAAGAACAATGCTGCCCCTAGCTTAATTTTGTACAATCAGATACATGTGCTCCAGTGATTTCAACTGGTAACAACAACTCCGGTTGCCAAACAATATAAAAGAAAATTCCCAAGGTCATTTTCTACTCTTTCCTCAGCTCAAAACACCTCAGCTACCCCTTCTCTGCACAAGCAGCATGTTAGATTCCATTCAGTACCCTTGACAGAGGGCTCCTCCTTTACCCCACCCCTTGTCCTAGCCCTTGATTATGTGGTGTAGGAAACCAGAAAATGACTGGTTTAACGAAGATGAAGGAGGAACTTTTGACAGAAATAGAAACAGAAGCCAGTGGCTTGGGTTTGTTGGCTGGGTTTTGTTTTTAAAAGAAAAACAAAACACACATCTTGATCATCTTAATTCCTCTCAAAAAGCATCCTTCCAGAGTGTTCCATCTTCAACAAAGGGTATAGTCACACTTTCCTGGAAAAGTATCTTATCCATACTTGTAACAGGTATAGGTGTTGTTTTTTTTTTTTTTCTTCCCCCCCCAACATATATGTTTTTTTAATACTAGTTAATGCTTCAATAACCATTTCTAGATAGCAGAAGAGCCACAGGAGGCAGATACTGAAAGGATTCTGCAGAATTTCCCCAATTATCTAGAAGTCTACCACAAATTTTATTGCTGTGTCTTGTTTGTGGCACCCACTTTTTGTTGAGCACAATCACAGTGAAGCCCCAGGTTACAAAAAAAAAAACCCAAACTACTTACACCTTCTAAGATATTTTAAAAATGCATGTTTCAGATCAACTTCTTAGAAACTTCAAGCATGCAAGCACCTGCCAGACATCACATTGTGAAACTATAAGGTCCTGTTCCCTCTCTGCTGACTCTTCCAGAAGAAAAGAATATTTCCAAAATAAACTGCTGATTTAAATCAAGGCATGACTTCCAAACCCACAGAACAAAAGGATGGTTAATATGAGTTTCCATGATCACCAAAGAACAGCAAGACTGCACTGTGCTTTATAAAGCAACACCAGCTTTATTGTTACAGGCTGTGCAAAGAATCTGAGCGTCTTGGGCCACAGCCTTGCCAACTTAGTAAAGAGGGCTTTAACTACAGTTGCTGGGGGGAGGGGATCCTCAATCCAGCCCACTTTGAGGACAGTGCCAGAAAAATATGCCCTGGGCACGTAGAAGGATCACAGGCCAGCAAGAGCATCTAAAGTGCAAGATAATGGACTCCAGCCAGCAAGTCAGCTTCACTGGGGGCCCAACCTAAGTGCCTTTGTGCAACTGCACAGAGCGTGGGGAACAAACAAGAGGACCTACAGACACGTGCACACCTGCAGGGCTATGACATTAATGATATCATGGAGATGTGGTGGGATGGCTCCTGTGGCTGGAGCATGGGAATAGAGGGGTGCAAGCTCTTTAGGGAAGATGGGCAGAGAAGAGGAGGGAGTATATCTCTCTACTTCAATGACTAGCTGGAGTCCACAAAGCTTGGCCTGAAGATGGATGAGAAGCTGACTGAGAGCTAATGGGTCAGGGTTAAAGGGAAGGCAGAGGAAGGTGAGTGTGGGATCATAGCTGGGGTCTGCTACTGGCCATCTGACCCTGAACATCAAGCAGGTGAAGCCCTGAATAGACAGATAGGAGTAGTTTGGCTTTCACAAGCTATGGTCCTTATAGGGGATTTCAACCACCCTGATATCTGCTAGATGGACAGCACAGCAGGGCACCAGTAATCCAGAAAGTTCATGGAATGCATTGATGATGCATTCCTTCCCCAAGTGACAGAGGAACCAATGACAAAAAACTGCTATGCTGGACCTGGTTCTCACCAGCAAGGAAGGGCTGGTGGGTAACATGAAGCTCAAGGGCAGCCTTGGCTGCAGTGACCATGAAAAGGTAGAATTCAAAATCCTCAGGGCAATGAGAGGGGTGCAAAGCAAGCTCACTACCCTCGCCTTGAGAAGAGCAGACTTTCACCTCTTCAGGGATCTGTTTGGTAAATTAGCGTGGGATAAAACCCTGGAGTGGAGAAGGGTGCAAAAAAGCTGGTCAGTGTTCAAAGACCATCTCCTCCAAGTTCTGGAGCAATGTGTCCCAACAAAGTGGAGGGCAGGCAAGAACGTCAGGAAGCCCGTGTGGATGAACAAGGAGCTCCTGGACACGCCTAGATGCACAAAGAGACTCTACTGAGAGTGTAAGCAAGGACAGGTAGCCTGGCAGGAATACCAAGAAACTGCCTGAGCAGCCAGGGATCAGGTTAGGAGAGCTAAAGCCCAGACAGAATGAAATCTGACCTCGGACCTCAAGGGTAACAAAAACAACTTCTACAAGTACATCAGTGATAAAAGGAAGGCTAAGGAAAATGTGGGCCCTCTCCAGAATGAAGCATGGGACCTGGTCACGAGGAATACGGAGAAGGCTGAGGTAGTCAATGACTTCTTTTCCTCGGTCTTCACTGGCAAGGCCTCCAGCCACACTGCCCAAGTTGCAGAAGGCAAAGACAGGGACTGGGAGAAGGAAGATCCACCCACTGTAACTGAAGATCAGGTTTGAGACCGTCTGCAGAACAGGAAGGTGTACAAGTGAATGAAATCCAGTGAGATCCATCCATGGTCCTGAGGAAACTGATAAATTAACTTGCTAAGCAGCTTTCCATCATATCTGAAAAATTATGGCAGTCTGGTGAAGTTCCCACTGACTGGAAAGGGGAAACATAACCCCCATTTTGAAAAAGGGAAAGGAATAGCTGGGCAACTACAGGCCAGTCAGTCTCACCTCTGTGCCTGGCAACATCATGGAGCAGATGTTCCTGAAACTTCTGCTAAGACACATGAAAAATGAGGTGAATGTTGGCCACCAACATGGCTTCATCAAGGGCAAATTGTGCCT
>NW_008597012.1:31683-81358 GCF_000691845.1 Merops nubicus | reverse complement strand
CGGCCTCCTCCCGAACAAAGCAGCGAAGGAAACCCCCTCGGTGAACCAGGCTCCTAGGGCGAGGGCGGGCGGTGTCGGTTGTGAATATTTTCTGATTTTTCCAGAAATCAAGCAGAAGATTGAGCTGCTGATGTCAGTTAACTCTGAGAAGTCGTCCTCTTCAGAAAGGTACGGCTGCATCTCCTGCATGAGCGGCTGCGGGGTGGCATCGCCGGGCAGCGGCGCAGGGCTCGGGTCTTTGCCTCGTTGACTTTGCTGCCGTTGTGTACGTACTGCATGCTGGTTATCGTACCGTCTCCATCGAGCCTCTCTTTTTGGTTGAGCTTTGTGCGTTTCTGCAGAGATTTATTGGTTTCTTTGGGTTTTTGGTTTTTGTTTTGCTCGTTTAACGAAGGCTGCGGGGGCTGCAGCATGCAAAGGATACTCGGGCAGGCTGCTGCGTGCGGCTCCTGCAGACCTTGCGGGCGGACCTTGCTCCTTTCCACTGCCATGCGACCAGCATCTCGATGTCTCCATCCGTTGTTGAAAGACCTCGCGTTTTCGTTGTGTTGCAGGAAACCGTTCCGCGGTTCCAAAGGGTTCCTTGCCGTTTAGATGCGTAGGAAATAGAACTTGGTGAAGCGTTTCGTGTCCTGTTATGTGGGAAGGGAGTGTCCTTTGGAAAGTAGCTCAGGAATCGCAAATCCTCCAATTAGTCACATTCTGTTAGATAGATGTGATCCTTGTTCAAGTCTGTGCTAGGAAATGGAGCAGTCGCTGCATGCAGTAATGGTTCATGCCTGCAGGTAAGGACAAAATGACTCAGAAGTGTTTTTAGAGCAATTATTTTATCTGTCATTCAGGTTATTGCAATTTCAAGTAGCTGTTTCGTTTTAAAGAAATATTTTGAGGTACTAAAGGCACGTTAAGTTTTCTGACGTGAAATAACCTCCTGGTAGTTTTTTTGTTGATTTTAAATGATTGAGCCCTGCTCGCTTCTGTTTTGCTTGCAAATGGATTTTAGGAGAGATTTTTATTTTCAAAATTGCTTAAATCCAGATCAACATAATATCTTTATTTTTCCAAATTGTTTACAGTAATCATTTTGACCATATACAGAAGACCCGTAAGAATGTTCTATTTTGCCATTTTAAGATGGAGTGTTGGCAAAAAATTCTAAGCGCTCGATCTGTATGTTTAGCTGAAATTATTATCTAAAGCACATTTTGTTCAATGGCTCAGCACAGAAAGACGTGGTAATGCACTGAAGGCTATCTTAAGGAAACAAGCTAAAAGACAGCTTTCAAAATGAAGGAGTGCTGTGTGGCATGTGTGGTTTTAAAAAAAAACAAACAAAATGAGCAGTTTAATTTGATTTATAAGTATATTTTTGTAAGATACGTGGAGGCAAACTGCACTGCCTTTCACCAGCTGTATTATAACAAAATATCAGCAATGAGAGATACAGAAAATGGTGGGGGGGAATGGGTTATTAAGTCACCTTCCAAAATGGAGAAATATAAAAAGAGCTTTGAGAGATATTTTTTTTATTTATTCAAAATTAAGACTCATGAAAGAAAACGTTAAATGTGTATTTGTTCATCTCTTTATTGATGCCTATAATTTTTAAATACAGGAGTACTAAAATGGTGGTGATAACAGAAGGGATGATGGGGTGAAAATAGAAGAAGAAACAGGTGTTAACTTGATTTATGGAAAGGCTTTTGTTGGCATTGCTGTGTGGAAATTTGGTATATAATATAGATATTTATTAATATGAATGTTATGCAGCACCCTAAAACTGATCGGTGTTTTTGAACAAAACATGCATGTAGTTGAACTAATGGTAGTCCTAGATGACTAGGTCCCTGTGAAGGATTTTAACACAATTAGAAAAATGCGTTTGTCTGAGATACTTTTAAATGCCATCATATAAAAATTAAGATTTCATAACAGCATGAAACATTATCTTGCAATAAAGATGAAAATGTGGATGTTGTGTATGCGTTTCTTAGGATTTAAATATGTGGTATTGTTCACCTGGAGATTGATTTGACACAGCAGCTGCACAATTTACATGGTCAGTTATAAATGGAAAAAAACTTTATGTATCATCTGAGGTTCTTTTCTTCAATAACCACATTCTTTTCACATATCTAAAAATAGACTGAATTTTTTTGCAAGCTGTTATGAAACAGTGCTGTCTATCCTCTTAGCTGCCAGTTCCTTTCAGGGCCTTCTCAAAATTACTGTTTAAGGTGTTTTTAAGGAAAAAAGAAAAATACAGCATTGACTGAACTGTCCTCAGTCTGCAGTATGGCAAATCGCAGTGTGTGTTCGTACCATACAGGCATGAAAATATGCATGGTTTTGATGAACATAAAAAGGGAATTAATACTTGCACTTTGTTTTTTTAATTATTGCCCATTTTTACCCTTGCTCCTAGTGGTCGGACTTACTGAGAAGCTCAAGTTCTCAAAGTGGAAGATCTGAAAGAGTCCATGCCTTGCTTCTTGTTTCCCACACTAGCAGAGGCTGCTAGACACTGCTTGCATAGCGGGAGGGGAGGGGAGGGGAGAGGAGAGGAGGTTCTCTGTGCATTTACAGAAACTGATGAAATGGGAATAGAGAGGGAATGGAAGAGAAGCTCATTACTTGACTCTTTCTTTGGTGGGTCTTTGTTTTTCCAAGACAGTTTAAGTGTTTGTAGGTTTTCCTGTTCACTTGGCAAGTTCAATATGTTATCCTATTCTAGAGGAAAAAATGATGAGAAGGCAGCTGGAATATAATGGATGATTTGGCTGTTAAGGAAGCTCAACATGTTAGAAATCCTGCAGCATTCTGTTACAATGGTTGGTTATATGGTTTTCAGAGGCTTTTAGGAGACATTAGCCAGAAAGTGAAATCCTCCCTTTTGTTGAGGATCCTCTGACATGTTAAAGACATTGCAGCCTGGAAAAGTAAATCAACACAAACATGAGATGTTTTTCAAAGTGAGATTCAGCCTTCCTTTCCTCTTGCCTCCCCCACAGAAAAACTGTAGATGGTGATGGAATAATACCTGTGTTTTGGTGTGTTACGGAATGTTTTGTTAAGCAGACACAATCAGGAAGCACGTATAAGTCCTGAATTTTGGAGTAGTTAATGTTGCCTGTGTACGTGTCATCAGCCTGTGGCAAAGTCGTTGTTCCTTGTTGATAAGGTAACCAGGGTAACTGCAGCTGCATGTGTGCACATGGGTGGTTACAGTGGATCAGGTAACCTGCTGTACCTTGTTACACTGAATTGATTTGTTTGGATCTCTGAGCTTTGAGTACACCCTGGAAATGCTTTCCTACAGCACGCTTACAATGTGACACACACCTTCTTTATCTAAAAAGTAGTAACTTTAACTATCGTGTATCCTCATATTCTTGTTTCAGAGAAGACTCTGTGAGGTAACTTGTCCAAACCTTGCAAATATTAGAAAGTAAGTAGCAGCAGCCAGATAGAGGAGGATGGTCTTTCAAGAACCCACCAAGAAACCAAAATTACTTTAATTTCTGTTCTCTATGAGTGTATCTGTTCTTCTCATGTACATTATAGTCTGTTGTCAATTCTGTTACAGTCAAGATAGTCCTTTGAGCTTTACAGATTTATTCCCCCCCCCCTTTTTAACAGCTTTGTGGAGCTCTTGCAAATCTTGACAAAAGTCAGTTCTTCACCTGGGTCACTTTCCTACTGCAAACCTAATGTATATAGTATTTTTCTTTTTCATAGTTTAATTTAGGGCAAACAACTGGGTGTTTTTTTAGCTCTGATTTTGGATTCTAAATTTGTCACCTTAGCAATACAGTTTGACCACAGGGTAGTTACTGATAAAGGTTATTAGCAAGACTGGCGAGTCTGAATTATCTTACCTGCTCTTTTCCTGTCTTTCTGCAAAGGCTGCGCATGCACATTTCTTTGAAATATTTTTTTTAAAAAACACTGAAGCAGAAAATCAATAGCAGCCACTCATGAGCAGTTTTAAAGTAGGTAAGTGATGTGTGTATAATTCAATTTTCATGATTTTGAGGGATTTCATAAATAGCAGAGAAGGGAAGATACTCTCAAATGACAGTAGGACAGCAAAGTTTGTGTTATTTAATTTGTAGAAGTATTTGGGGTGATGCAGGCAAGGTGGAAGGACACATGATGGTTTGCGGTTTTTTTTGTTGCTTTTGTTTTTTCTTAGCCTTGGGCTGGGTATACTCTTCTCTTTTTGTAATTTATCTTTGCAGAGGAAATTAATGTATTTGTCAGTGCTTTTACGTGGTTTCTACATCAGGTCAGGCCAAGACCTGAGTCAGGGATAAATAAAAGGCAGAAGAAATCTAAAATTAGGAGGAGGAGTAAAAAAGGTGGGGACTGAGTACTGTCTGCTTCCTTTTCTAAGAGACCTAATGCTAGTTGATACAAGAGGCATTGTGAAACAAGTTAAAAAGCTGAAAGGTCCCTTCGGGCTTAGGAACATGTGTTTGTTTTTTTTTTTTTTTAAATTCCTTTTTCTGTGTGCATGTTTTTCTTTAATGGTGGATGCACTACTTCTCCTAAAGCATAAAACACGTGTTTAAAAGTAGAACCATCAGCTCACAACAATTCAGTATGAGCTGACATTGCTGTGTGCCAGATAAATGTTTTGGAACAATTAATAAGGGATTATAACATAATAATTATATTGTTACTTATGTAACATTGAAACAAAACATAATTACCAGAATAATGCAAAGGTTTCATGAGCTCCACTAACTTTTACACGTTTTAAAAATACCATATTTCTTTAACTGTCTTCCCACTTCTTTTTTTGAAGTGTCGAAGAAATACTTGCCTAACTTCCAATTCAAGGCAGTTCAAATTCATTTTTGGTAGTCATATAACTAAGTTTTGTTGAAAATAATATATGATAACAATGAACAGTGTATATTTTTCCTTTTTTTTTTTTTTTTTCAAAATTCCAAGCTAATGCTGCTATTTATTGTATTTTATCTCAGAATTAGGGAGGAAATCATCCTGTATAATGTGGGTCCTAAGCTGTTTGTCCAGGGAGACCCTTCAGTCCACCACCAAACTCTGTTTGGTGACATTGTGCCTGTATATCTTTCTTAGACTAGATACTTAATTTTAGATTACTAAAATTGGACCAGAAGAAATACTATGCTTTGTGTATTTTTCATATTAAAGATGTCACTGGCTTATTGTTTTAGTAGGCACAGCTTTAAGTCACATATGGAAGGGATGTAGAGACAAGGAAAGCTGCAGCATGCCCTTCTGCTTGTGTAGAAAAAAGAATGGCAATAGAAGCAGCCACTTGTGGAGCAGTTTTTTTCACTCAAGGTGATATTTGTAGGGGACCCTGCCTATATCCGTTCATTAGTAGGCTTTGAAAATATTTAGAATTTGAAATTTATTTTTTTTTTTCAGTGATAGAGGTTTATTTCTGTGTGTGACTGGAATTTGTGCTATACATGAGAATATCATGCACTTTGATATTTATTCACAAGTGAAATGTGTTGTTAGTATTCCTACTGTTCAGATGATCTTCTGTGTGCTGCTTGATTTTTTTTTTTTTTTTGGGTGTTCTGGGGTTGTTTTTTGTTTCCTTTTTTATCTTTAAGAGCTTTTCATCATGCAGTTATTTGTGAGGTATTTATTACAGGGAGGTTTCTAACGTACCTTCTGAAAATACAAATCTCAGTTTTTGACCCTTACTGTTGGAACTGAGAGAAATTAGGGAAAGGGAGAGATTAAAGGTGTTGGGATCTTGTATGAGATTTTCCTGTAGGTCAGCTGTTTACTGGTAACTAATTCAAGCAATCCAGTGATGATTATAACACAGTGGATGGCTAAAAAAAAACGTGTACGTAAAATATTTGAAAACCTCATCAATATTTCCACCTCAGGGTAGAACATCACAGAAAAGAGTAATTGGTTGTTTTAGGGAAAGCCTTTTGTATTACGAATTCAGTCTTTTTCATGGCTTGAAACTTTTTGCCTAATCACAGTTTTAATGACGACTTCACTAAAATGTCCACTTCAGACCCCTGGACAGATGGTAAGAGACCATTGCCTGATAGATCGCATAAAACGGTGTGTACCTCTGCCAGATAACTGCATTTCTGTTGTCACTGTGCTGTCTTACAGGGTAAATTAATTTGTGGTTTCCTGCATCTTCATATTATATACCTATAAATGAATAACAAATTTAGATGTTCGTATAATTCAGCAAATTTACTGTGATGGGATATTTGCGTTTTCATTGCTCCACAATTGATGTAGGTACCAAGGATGCTAAGCTACAGGTTAAGCAGATGTATGCCAATTTGAGCATTCCATTTTGTTGCATATTTTTTGTGTTGTATAAGCATATTATCAGGAAATTGTAGCATTGCTTGTGAGTTGCTGTGAATCCTTTCATTTGATTGAAAAATACCTTTTCTGTCCAAAGGATGTTATGACTAGAAGGTCTTTTGCTAGTTCTGTCTTTAGGAATTTTACACTCCAGAGCCAGTATACGCCCCAGGTGCTTACTTATTTTCTTCAAGACTTGGCCTTAGGCATGGGTAAACTCTCTGACAAAATCCAGTCACTGTTACCCTAAAAGCAAATATGAAAGTCATCCCATCCGAGATGCCTACCAAAGCCATGCTGTTGATTGTGACTAGATGGATAGCAAATTGCTATTTCCTTTCTTTGGCTTCACTCTTTTTCTCTCTGTTTAGTCTTCAAAGCTCCCATTACAAGACAAATGTGGGGCTCAAACCTCTTCCTTTTATTTATGCTACAAATGAAGGAGGACCAGTTCTTCACAGAGTTTGTCTACACAGCTTTCTGCATGTGGTGGCAGCTTTAGGTCCGTCAGGCTTTCTTCAATGAATGGACAATGTTCAAGACCACAACCATGTGCCACGTGTACGTTCTGTTCCTATGAAATTTTGGCCGTTATGTTTAATAGGATGTTCAGAAGGCACTTTAACCTCTCTTTACAGATAAGTGTGTCTGAATTCTAACTTTATCTTTGTCTGCCAACAAGTGGTTGTAAAGTGGCGATACCCTCATTGGCGTAAAAGATTGTATTTCCTTCTCTCGAAAGCTTGTGAAACGCCTATCTCTTAATGTTGTGCTGGTTAATTTTGAAAACTTTTTTCTAAAACCTGAAACAGCACAATTCTGTTGAGAGAATTTTGTAAAGCTACTTATTTGGGAAAATGTCATTGAACTAACATGAAACATTTTAAGAATTCAGTGCTTTGTTCCTGGTCCCCAAATCTACTGAGATATTCACAGCCTTCTTAAGAAAGCAAAGACTTGTGCTTACTTCTATTGCTCAGTACTACAGTGCATGGGGATGGAGTAGTGTCTTTTAGAGGGGCAAAGAAGGCCATATTAGTGCAGAAAGTCTTCTTAAGCTGTGTTTGTGTTCTGTGTTGTTAAAACTTAAATTTTAGCAGCAGTTCTTGCAGAAACCAGGAGAATTTAGTCATTAGTCCTACTATGAAGAGACAGTATGCTTTTCTTTTGTCACCACTGTATCCAAATATCCAGCAGTGACTTTCTTCCAGTGGAGGTGGAAAATGGGTCTGAAATTCCTGTGGGTTTCAGTGGACAGCTGTTTTGTTGTTCTGTATCCAGCATGGGGACCTGCACATTCTCGTTGTCTGTCATCTGCTGTGGCCACTGTCCACAGAAGTGTTCAGTTCCTGCTGTGCCCGCATACCAGACGTATCAGCCTCTGTTTATGCCATGCCATGAACTAGAATGGAAGATGTTTGCAATTAGTTCTGCTCTTTATGGATCCTTCTATAAAAGGATTACTTTACCCATAGGAGACCACGTGTGGTGGTTTCCTCAGGAGTGGTGCTTTGTCATCCCTGGTATGACAGCATAAAGCCTTTCTGACAGCTCCTATTGCGTATGTGCAAAGAATCAGGAATTTCCACTGCTGCTTTGTGTCTTAGCCATAAGTGTCTGCTTCTGAGAAGACTGAAACACAGCTTTGGACCATGACTTTTATTCATAAGAGATACAAAAAAGATGATCAACCACAGTGATTCTGAAATACATTTTTTTTAATCAATTAAAAAATTTTACTCTATAAATAAGAGTATAAACGGTCTTTATAATACTTTGTTTGAAGTCTCACTTGGCTCTTTCCTAATTAATATTTCAGAGTATTAATGTAGAAAGCCAAATAAAAAAAAGATACATCCTTTTTCAGAATGCTTCTGTTCTACAACAGAAGTGAAAGAATGCAGAACTTAAAAAGAAAGAAGCAGTGGTCAAGGAAAAAAAAAAATCCCCTATCTCAAAGTATTTTTGATACCTGTAGGTGGATTAATGAGACGAATTGGTGTAGACCCCATTTCTCAGACACTCTGGCTGTAGTCTGCTGCCAGAGAATGCATGATGTTTTTGTGGAGACCACTAATAAAAAGATTTAAAGGTGCTGTTGGTCTTTATGGAGATCTGTTTACAAGTTTCTCAAAGGCAAACTTATTAAATATGTTTCTGTAACTTAATTTATATATACTTTGTTTCATCTGTTTTTTTTGCTTCATTTTTGTTACTCTTCCATTATAATGGTGCACGGTTGAGTCCCGACTTGAAAAGAAAACCCATAGGAAAGATCCAGTCAAGATTCCTTCCAAACGCGTTTAGCACATAGGAATTTCAAGGGCTATTGGAAAAACCAGAGGACCGACTGAAGTAGAATGGTGCCTGAGAGTGCCAAAACATTTTTTTTCCCCACTGTAATTTAAATACTCAGTAGTTTACAAAATGCCTTGGCAAAACTGCATGGAGTGCAGGTGCCAGGACAGCCTAGGCAGCATAGACTACCTTGAACTTGAATCTAAGGCAAAATTTATACACTTCACCTTCAAAGTGTTACTGATAGCTTTGCTAAGGAACTTGTTAAAGGTGTATGCCCTGTTAGCTATGCCACTTGTCAGAAGTAGCCAAATGTGGAGGGCTTTGGGTCCCAGGGGCATATCTCCTGTCCCAGCTAACTAGATAAGTGCAGGACTGTTGCAGTTGTATCCCCAGAGCCAGCCAGTAATGAGACTGGTGCTTGGTCCCAATAAGTGTGTGTGCTTGTACACGTGCTCACATACAGAAAATGTGTGTGCAGCTGACCACACACATCAACAGAGGCTTCAACCAGTGCTTTTATTGGCACCCACACAAACATACTCAGGCAGGAACTTCATGGACAGCCCAGTCCTGTTCCTCCTTTACAGCTCCTCAGGGATACAAGTCCACTAGTGGAATTTTTACAGAAGTCCACACACATGCTATAGGCCTGCCCTGGTAGCCTGTTTTAAATGGTCTGTGTGGTTGCTGAAGCTTTGGTGTCCCCCAGTTCTTTGCACCTAGACCCACAAGCCCCTGAGGTTTGTGTTCTCCAGTTGCTGGTGCTTAGATTCTTAACCGCTTGCTGGCCAGGCTGGCGTGACATTGCCCTGAGCTCACACATACACTCTCAGAATAGAAAGTGCATCCACAAAGACAACAGAAGTAGGGTTTAATGACTACAAGATAAACTGTTGTGATCAAGGGCGGGGCTGAGTCAGACAAGTGCACTGACCAGCCACCCATTTGCACTAGACCTGCCCCATTTGTCCTCTTCTCCTGATGTCTTCCCATATTTATATCTCCCTTGTCCCCTTTTATCTCTGTCTTTCTCTGCCTTTAGTGCCCTCCCCTAAACATTTGATAATGTCTTGCTTATTCTCATAGGCCCATGGTATTTTTCACACAATCCCAAAATGTTGTTCTTCCCTGCATCCCACAGTAACTCCTGTACCCCTTAAGGCAATAACCTTTAGCTTTCAAAGTGTTTCTGGGGAGAGAGTTCCCTCCTTGACTCATCTTGGTGGGTTTCATACTGAGGAATATGGTCTAATTGATGGTCTTGGGAGTAGATGATTCAAGTGCTCTGTCTTCACTGGTGAGGTGGTTGGGGTTTTTCTACCTATTATTTTTCTGCTGATTCTTGCTGGATCTGTTTCTATTAAGATTAGCCTTCAATCAGATAACCTAACATCAGTCTCCCAGAGGCCCAGTAGCACCTGTCAAAACTGCATCTAGGTCTCTCTGGATTTTTGGCTATCTGACATGGGCATCCAAAAGATTGAGATCAGCTGAGGATACAGAATGTACAATTACTTTGTTACTACTTATTAGTCTCATGGAAATTTAGTATTGCAGTTTTGTCTACTACGTAACTCCTTCTTGGTTTGTAGACCTGTATTTCTGGAAAGGAAAAGTGAGGTATCTCCTTACAATGTGTTAAATATATACTCTAGGCTTCGGGCTCACACCCGCTGGAAATGTTAGGCTCACGCATCTAGGGAGGGCAAAGTTCAGCAGTGACCGCGAGCAAGTGGCACTACTTTGCTGAGCTTGTCCTCTGTGCTTGCTGCAAAACCTATTTGAGGTAAAAGCACAGGGATGCATAATAATAGTAAGGAGTTCTGGAGCATAAACCAACTCAGAATAGACATCCTGCCTTTATGCATTCTGGTCCAGAAAAGCGCTGTCTCATCATAGTAATCGAAAACTGTTTCCTGGGCCAGTTTAAAAATGGCAAAAAGCATGTATCCTATTTTAGAAGGGGAGTGATGCCTCCAAGGTGGACAGGAAAGCCAGGCCTTAATTTGACCTGCAACATCAAGAGATTGCTCAATTCCTTTGCAAGGTAGCTGAGCAGGCAAAAAACACAGACCCACAACATATATTAGCCAATATTTGGCTATCTGACATCTGTATTCAGAAACCTGGCATGTATTATTTCTACTATAAGAGCCCAAGAGCTAGTTAATTCTTGAGGCTTTGCCAAGTTGTTTCTCTCAGGAAGAGAAATAGATTATATGATTTGAGGGTTGTGAGATTTTTTTCTGTATGTGAAGTCTTGTTTATTTACAAAGCATGTAAACAGAGCTCTGTTTGCTTGAGCGGAGTAGAAACAAAATGCAACAAGCAGCTATTTTGCTGATGTATCCAAGTCTGCCTGTCTAGCAAGTACTGTACTAAAAAAAAAGCCCATAAAACTGAAAAAAAAACCAAAAAAAACCAAAAAAACCCCAAAACACCCCAAAATCCCGCACAACTTTCTCTCCTGAGATCACAGGCACAGCATTTTCTTGCTGTTGTTTTCTGCTTAAAACAGAGAGGCATATATTCCTGCAAGTTTCACTCAACTCCTTTAATAGTTGTTACTTACAAAATTCTTAATTCTTCACATACTTGACAGTCTGATGGGATTTGATGTGCAAAAAACCTGTACAGTTTTTTCTTTTTCTTTTTTTTTTTTTTTTTTCTTCTCAGCTGTTGTGTAAAAGACCTAATGCTTTTTTTTTTAAACTTAGACTGCAAGGAAGTTATTCAGCCCAGCCATCAGTCTTGACTGCAGGTAAATAAGAGCAGCTTGATCACAGACCTTTTTTTAGGATAACAATGCCATACTTAAAATACAACTTTCAAAACAAGTCTTTATGCATAGTATAATACCTTTATTCACTTTCTGGACTCTACAGTTTGTTGCCAGGTCACATTGCGTGGTATTTGAAGACTCCTGCCCTTTACTGCAAATAGCTCTAGTCAGGCCTTTCCCATGGACAGGTGTAAGCTGCTTTAGGATCTGTCTTTCCAGGCTTCTGCCAGATCTTCACTAGACTTCTCTAGGGTGAGAGTAATTAGATTTAGTGTTTTGGTTTTTTGTTGTTTGTGGTTTTTTTTTTTTTTTTTTTGCTTTTTTCATTCTAAATGATTATGATTCTTCCCTAGAAAGGCTGAGTAGATTATCACGTGATGCTTCATCACTCTGCTGCATTGGTCTAAGCTTGTGTGAGTCAGATGGAGCTGATGTACATGCTGTCTTCCTTAACTCCTGAAAGCTTCTGAAATTCATGACTTCCTGGCTCTCTAAACATCTTCTAAGATCTCCATGTTTGGTCCACAACTACCAGTTCATGTCTGTACTGTTGCCTGCAGAAAGTAATATGAGACTGAATTGCAGTGGAGTTTTATATGCAAATAATGCAAGAGGTGTATCCCAGAGATTTCCCTTTACCTCCCACTCCAGTCCTCATTCTTCTTGCCTCTCTGTGTTTAAAGCACTGATGCATTGAAAGAGGTGTGTTAGAGACATGAAACTATGGTGGTATTGCACTTGCTTCTGCATGTGTATATATGTTTGACAAAGGTTTTCTAGTAACTTGGTTATCAGCTTGTAATGGCTAGAGTTCACAAGATTTATCATGGTATAGTTAAAAAATGGTCTAGGTATATACTGAAGAACAAAAGGGTTAGAGGTTTAGGATATATTTGACATTGATTAAACAATAGCGGTGACAATTTTTTTATCTTGACTTTAGCAAGACTTTGGCACTGTCTGCCATAACATCTTGGTTGTCAAACTGAGGAATTCTGGGCTAGGTAAGTAGGCAGTGAAGTGGATTGAGATCTGGCTGAAGTGTTGGGCTTAAAGGACTGTGGTTAGTGGCACCAAGTCCAGCTGGAGGCCAGTCACTACTGATATACTCCAGCAGTCATGCTTGACTGGGGCCAGTGATGTTTAACATCTTCATTAGTAAGCTTGCTGATGGGACAGAGTGCACCCTCAGCAAGCTGGGACGTGATAGAACGTATCCAGTGTTGGTATAGCATCTGACACACCGTCTGGTCCAGTTCTGCCTCTCTGGCTGTTTGTTTCCCCTTCTACAGTAACTGAGGCTTTGCTAGCTTTGCAATGCTAATTCTTTGTTTTTTTTCCTCTGGCTGTTTCTAGAATTCACTTCGGTATTTGGTGTTTAGCTGTTTTGCATCTAGGGGAGGGATTTGGTGTCATATCTACAGGCAGATGTTTTACAGTGGACTTAAGACAAAAGTAATCAATAAAGGAGGTATTTGGTTGTTGTTCATCTGTCCTGGCTATTTCAGAAGCATATGCTATTCCTGCATCTTAATTTCTGAGACTCTGAGTTACTCATAGTTAATTATGCTTTTCACTTATTAAAGATTCAGCAGATTCTAAAATAAGATTTGGGTTGGATGTGTGTGTTTGCTTATTTATGATAAATTCATAACCTTAATTGTAGTGGTGAAAGCTTTTTATCTAATTATATTAATGATGTGATAATTTAACTCTTTCAACACACGTGACTTGATATAGTTGGCATATGACAAGTAATACAGAAGCTTTCCCTTCTCTTGAGCAATTGCATCTTTATTCACTGGTAACAAAACCATCATTTTGGTTTCTGTGGAAACAGCTGTGAGGTAATGACTGGGCAAACTGTAACAACTTCTTTATAATTAAACACCTAGTAAGGTATTTTCACCTGTGACTTCTATCTTTTTATGTTGGTGCCAGCCCATTCTGAGTAATAGGATGCAAACTACAGATACTCAAAATTATGAAAAAAACCCCGGCAGAACACTCAGCTCATTGAGTAGCTTATTGATAGGAGCTTGGCAATGAGACTTTCTTCTAAAGACAAAGGAGGCTATGGAGTAAATATTTAAAGTGTTTTATCTTTAAATATGAAACAAGAACTTGAAATGTAAATAGAGATGTGTAAAAACAAATTCTGAGTGTAATGCAGTTAACTGTCAGCATGGATACTGATGCACAAGGATTTACTGGTAAAATACATTGCATTGCTTTTCTGTTAGGATAGGCACATTCTAATCATTAGCAGGATGCAGCTGTTTTTATACAAATGTAAGCCTCAGTGGTTTATATTGTGCAAGCACTCAGTACTATTGACTAGATAGATAGATGTTCTATCCTTCTTTTTTTAGCCCCAACTGCATGTATTGTGTCCCCCCCTGTTGATTTGTTTCTTGGCTTGGTGGGTTAGGAGGATCACAGCTTACAGTACATCAACTTACAGTCTATATTTTCAAGTAGTGCTGGTCACCTGCTGTATGACCTAGATACTGAAGAATCAGTAGGCAATCGAAAAAGAAAATTCTTGCTAAGTAAAAGTGATTTTTTTTTTTTTAAGCAGGATTATGTGGAATTCTCAGAGAAAGATACCGACAGGATTTTCATATTCAGTCTGTCTGCAGAGTTCAGTCACAGACTGCTTTGAGGGATTATAAAAAGTATTTCTTATTTTGACTGTAATAAAATCTATGTTGTTTAAAAATAGTATTGAGATAATGAACTAAAAATCACATTCTGTGGCATGCTTTTGTGTTAAGCTTTTTTTCCTTTGAAGCCATATGTAAATGGATCATGGGGAGTGGTTTCACTGATTAGAGGAGGGAAGGTATTCATATAGCGAAATTTTTTATTTTGAAGTAATCTGGTCTTTGTGAGTTGGAAGTCAAAGTTATGGGATTTAAAATGTAAATGAAGATTGAAAGTCTTAAAGTTCATTTCTAGTTATTTTTTTGTTGTGTTTGTTACTGTTGTTAGCATTCAATCCTGTAATTTCATAGTAATGCAAAAGTCTGCTTTCAGTTACAGTGTTATTTCACTGCATGTAATAGAAATGGCTAGAACTGAAGTGAAATACAGACTGGCTTCATTGTGCCACATTGGAGGATTTAAACTGCTGTTGTGTAGAGGTATTTAAACTGCTGTTGTGTAGAGGTGGGTGTTGGTGACAAAGTGTCAGTGGAGGTAATTTGTTTGGAGTGAGTTGCTAACTGGATAGGAAGGTGAAAACTTGGGAGTTAATAAGTCTGCTTTTATTTTGTGTGTTGGTTTGACTTCAAACTGCAAATCTTAGGTAGTTAACTACAAATCATGAAATGCACTATTTATGTTAAACTTAAGGGGAAAAAATGTTATGAAATATAGGGAAGAAAGTTATATTTATGCTATTGAAGTAAAAATATCCTTTGTCAGTATCTTTTAATTTTATGAGCTTCTAATGGCTCAATGGTTGGACTTGATGATCTTGGAGGTCCCTTCCAACCTAAAGGATTCTATGATTCTATGCTAGTTGAGTTTGGCAAATAGGTCTAGATATTACTAATGACTGTTCCAGTGTTGCTGACATGACTAGTTCAGTTTTTCCAAAATCTGTTGAATGTACTGTGTTTTGCTTAAGCTATATTGCTTTGGGTTTATTTTTTTATCTTGGTTTGTTAATTATTATTTTTTTAAAAACATTTTTAGTTGATTGCACATTGTTGTGTTGCATACTTCAGAACAGTCCAAGCTCATGTTGAACTGGATTCTGTAAACATAATAAAGATGATGGTGTTGCTATGATGTAATTAGGTTTGTTAACAATACAAACACAAAAGGGAAGTGCTTTGTTCACAGAAGATGCTAACATCTCGTTGATTGTGATTTATCCATTCCAGTTTTCTTTCACATGATTTGATTTTTCCTAAGGATGGGGATCTTTAGTGTGAAAGATGCATATATGTGTTTCTGCCAAACAAAGATGACTAGTGGAAAGATGTGGTATGTATAGACACTAAAGAGAAGGATGATTTTTTCCCCAGTTTTTGCTTTTTTAGAAGGAATGAGGCTTCAGTTTTCAGAAATTACATTTTAACGATTTCCTTTAAAGCATGAGTATAAAAAGAGACATGTAAATGCAGTGTATCTTTTAAAAATTTGTTACACAGTTAACTTTTGCTGGAGTATTTCTTGCCTTTTAACAAAAGGTGCTGAAATAAAAAATTCCCCTGCGCTTCTCTTGTCCTTGTTTTATGTCAGTCTTAACACTTCAGCATTGTTTTGTTAACTTTATCCTAGTCCCCACTGTTGTTAGACCTGCAGTTAGCAAACACTAAAGCATCAGCTAAAAGAAACAGGCACTGGCAGAAGCTGGTAAAACTGATTTCAATGAGCTGTATTAATTTCTACCCACATCAATTATACGTACCTGTCTCCAGCTTGTACTCCTGTTTCTAGCTTACTTTTACCTAGGCTGATAATTGTAATGTCCTTACCTGAGGAAAGCTTGATGTGTCTCCCTTCAGGACTCATCAATAGCTGTATTTGAAGTGTCCTTAGGGTTTTGGGCAGAGCACCAGAAGTCATTATTCTCCCTCAGGGTCTGATTGTGTTGTGTCTGAGGTGATGCCAGCCTGTGGCAGTCAAAGCAAAAGGCCTGTGTTTGACTGCCAAGCACTGTTGTGTTCGTACTGCTTTAACTTCTAGGCCATTTTGTTCATTCTTGCAAACTGTCATTTTTACTTCTCCATGTTGTGTATGACGTTATGGATCAGAGAGAAACTAAGACATAGATATGGCAATTCTTTACTACATACTTTGATTTACCTTTCAATGTAATTTATGCTCCTTTGCCAGTTTTTCATGTTACAATGGGAAAATAGCAGTTATTCTCAGGCTTTTAGCAGGTGCTCACTGCACATCCATAAGGAGCTGAGCAGACCTGTGTGGGGACTGCTCAGTGACTGTGCCAGTGCTGCTGCTGCCACTGCCCTGCTTGGTCTTGCAGAGGCTTATTATGGCATCAGGCTTTGGTAGTACCTGGATGAAAGATGGATTAATTCTGGGTTTGGAATTAATTGAGCACATGCCTCTTCTGCTCACTTTCCTACAGGGAGGCTGATTCCTGGCACAGAAACAAGTATCTAGACAGCTAGTGATACCTTACGCTGTCCCAGCTGTCTTCTAGGGGGATATTTCCTGGATTACCGGTTGGCAAATTCTGTAACAGGATTTTGGTACTGGTAACATGACAAGCTTACTGAGATTCCTTGTGCTTCTCACCGACCTACAGGGGATAAATAAGCTCTTGTGTATGGTTTCGTGAGAAGGGCTGACCTCAGGCTAACAGTTCTGCAACTGAAATGAATGGTCCTGCCACGGGTTTTTCACTTGCACCAGTCTTCCTCTCCCCTCTGACACCCCAGGTTTTCCACCTCAGTGAGATGAGCTAGTTCCTGCATGCTGAGTCAGAGCAGAGAACGTGTGAGCAGGGCAGTAACTGCATATACCATGAGCTATTGAGGTGTTATTTTCTTTTTTTTTTTCCCCTAGCATACTATTAGTGGTTAGGTTTTAGAACTTTACGTATGATTCTCTTGTGCTTGTTCTAAGTCAGCCTTAACATGTGAGTACTGTTTTGTTGTCTTCTTTTATTGTAGTCCCTGCTGTTGTAGCTGCAGTTTGCAAATATTATAGCATTAGTTAAAAAAAAAGTTGCAATTAAAATTCTAGAATTTAACAGAAATTCTGACAAGAGTGCATTTATCTAGGTGAATGCTCACTTGTTCTATATAGTAAGAACATGGTGTGTCTTTCAGTGTATTCAATAATCAAATGCCTAATAGAGTTTGTGCATAAGTTGACATAACTGAGTTATTTAGTAGTTATTCTAGTGTCTACCTGCCATGTAGGCAGATGTTTCTTTCATCTTAATGATTAGGTAGTGGGATTTTCAGACTAGCGTATTTTGGGTTTAACATACATTAAAATGAAACAATAGTAAGAAAAAAGCATCAAATATTCCTGGGTATATAGTTCCCACAAAGAAATTACAATTGGCCACTGCTTGAAGGTCAATGTTTTAGAAGAGCTGACCTACAAAGCGCAGACTCATTTGCTCTTGTAGAGCCCAATCACCCAACCCTTTCCAGTTTGGGGAACGCAAGTTGAGATTTCTGATGATTTTTTTTTTCTGGATCCTAGGTGTCTGATAGGAACATTATGAGCATGTCATTTTATCACCTCTCTCCAAAACTGGCTAGGGTTGCTTGCTATACTTGCATTTTGATAGTTTCTATTTTTGAAGTCTCTCTTCAGCATTAATTAATCTATCATCTTTCTTATCTTCTGTTTCATGGATCAACAGCAACAATTAATCTGTGTGGTATAAGGCATTTAATTTCTTGTCTCAGGAGTTCTTAGTAACAGCAGAAATGCTGAGCTTTTTAAGCATTCTGGTTCTGTTTCACAGAGTTTAGGGAATATAGGCACTGATGTTTTTAAAAAACTGTGTTAAGTGTACCTTCTGCTGACTGCTTGCCCATCCTAGGATAGTATCATTAGTGGGCAAACCAGCAACCAAAGTCCTCCCTCCAGTCTCAAATCATACACCAGAGATCCAAGGTGGCCCACCACGGGAGGAAGGAATAAGGTAATGCACTCAATTGCAGCATGTTGTGTGAACAAGGGAGCAAGCTGGCTCCAGAACCATGGTAGGTAGAACCAGCCAGATGAGGAATCCAACTATGTAGTAGTTCCCAAGAGAGAGACTCATCATCTTGCCCCACTGTCTTGGGAGGTCTGCTTGCTATGAAGAGTCAGGGAGCCCTTTTTGATAGCCACAATCCCCACACAGCACACCCACTGTATAGGCAAACTTCTTAACTCCACTGCAAGAAGAGTCAGCTCTTATAGAGGTGGCTACTTGCCCCTCCTCCAAGTTAATGTGGAAGGCAGGGGCACCTGATGGTGATCTCCTAATCAGTTCCCACCCGAGGCTGGGCAGACCCTGGGTCTTTCTTGCCTGGTTGTGGACATCATCCATATGCCAACCCTCATTCGGGGCTGGGGGTTTAACCTCAACACTTCAGAAGTAACAGTGCCATCACTGTTTGGGGACACGTATTTGGGGACATACCACATATTTGGGGAAAAGTAATCCCGCAGAACAGGGACTTCATTCTTGAAAGGGCAAGAGGGGAGGAAGGCTGATGTTAGTATCTGTAGTCTCATGTTGGTTGTGGTAGTCAAGTGAGATATCCACTGGTAATTTATCTTAGCTTTTGGTTAGTTACTCATGTAGCATTTTAGGGGGGCCTACAAGAAAGCTGGGGAGGGACTTTTTAGGATATCAAGTAACGACAGGACTAGAGGGAATGGGGCAAAGCTGGAAGTGGGCAGATTCAGGCTGGACATGAGGAAGAAGTTCTTCACCATGAGAGTGGTGAGACCCTGGAATGGGTTGCCCAGGGAGGTGGTTGAGGCCCCATCCCTGGGGGTCTTTAAGGCCAGGCTGGATGAGGCTCTGGGCAGCCTGATCTAGTGGGAGGTATCCCTGCTCATGGCAGAGGGGATGGAACTGGGTGATCCTTGTGGTCCCTTCCAACCCTGACAGATTCTGATCTGTTTTAGCAGAGGACTTTAGAGCCCTAATGGCTCAATAGTTGGACTTGATGATCTTGAAGGTCCCTTCCAACCTAAAGGATTCTATGATTCTATGATTTTCACCTATGAAGACTGCATGTGTAGCAGTCCTGTAGTGCATTGCTTCTCTCTTTCTAAAATGAAAATACTGCTAAGACAAGGCATTGACAATTGTATTAGAATCTATATCAAGAATATGTTCACATATGTTATATGTTCACAGTATAGCATCCTCTTCAGTGTATCATGCATGGCAGCAACTTATTATTTGTGGAATGAGAAAAGATGTTCTTATCTGTAGTCAATACTGTAGCTTTTTTAGAGCAGCCTGGGAGCAGAAAATTCTTCTAAATGGTAACCTTAGTTCAACAGTCATGTTTTAAGAAAAGTTTGCTGAGTTGAAAGGAGGGGAAAAAAACCCCTAGAAAATCATCTTACATGTATGTTTACCTCTTTCAGTGGTCTGGGTACATCAGCTAGGAGCTGGAGATCTAAACACCATCAAAGATTCATCTGAAACATGAAAGCACCCATTGCAGACCACAACAACTGTTTCAAGTTCATTGTGCCAAAAACCTATTACGTTCTTGTTACAGGAAAGATATTCAAGCTTTAAAGTTAAAAAGTACGTAGCAAAACCATGCTAGTATGAAAAGGCATTTGATCTAAGGCTTAGTAACATCAGTAGACTGGGCTGCCTTGTTTTGATAGTCCTGTTTGGGGGAAGGAGAAGTGTATTTACAATTCGCTGAGCCTTTGACGAGGTGACTTAGGCAGGGTGATAGCATTTGGTCTCTCTGGAACAGTTTAAAAGAAGCAGGAACCTGAGAAATTATAGTTCAAATATCAGTGACTAAAAATATTGCACGATTCGGTTTCATTCTGAGAAGAAAGGCAACACCTGGCAAAGAAACCCTTTTAATACAGTAAAATGTAAGAGCTTTATACTTATGGCAAACTGTCTTCAGCTCTAAGTAGAGATGATACTCATCTTTATAAAATTTTCATTTATGTATAGATTCTCTCTATATTATTAAAGTCAGTGTCTGTTCAAAAACGATTTGTTTCTTCTTTATCATGACTTAACTATACAGAATGTCAAATTAATCAGGTCAGTAAGATGATCTTTCTTAAGATGATGCTGAAACCGATGTAGAATGTTGATGGTTCTTCAATCTAAGGCTGTCCGTACTGCACAGGCTGAGAGTATAAGGAGATTCAGGTGTCTGGATCTGTGTGCATATATATGTTTTAGGACCATTGTAGGAGAAGTGTTGGGGTGAATTACCCGGGCTTATTGTGGCCTCAGAGTTTTGTTTTTCATGAGGAGTCCATAATGAGCCACATGTTTTATCCTTTAAGTACTGTACATGTTACTTCGAAGTTTTTAAGGTTCTGTGTAAAATTTTGCACAGGAGATACTTTGTATTGAAAATACACATCAAGAGCACAGTTTCATAGTTGGCTTTTGCCTTCATGAAAAGTCTTACCTTATCCCCAGCACTTGCTGCTTCTGTTTTTCTCTAGTGCTGGCACTGATGCAGTCAGTTGGATCAAGGTTTGATGAGCCTGAAAATTGCCACAGAGAATGGGAGAAGGTTTTTGTCTGGATTGCGGCCACATAGCATTGTGGCCTGAGCAGAAATGCAAGCAGGACAAATGCCTGGAAATAAGCAGAAGGCAGGACAGTCTCTCATTGGAAGCATCAACTTGGGCTGCATGCCTCTGACTATTGAAAGAGAGAAACAAGACTGACTCTCACAGCAAGAGCTCTCAGGTTGACTCCATACATATGAGCGAACCACAGAAGGGAAGAAGTGGGGAGATTAGCTCCCTGTCACCAAAAAGGAGTAAGGAAGGGAAGGTGTTGATGTGTTCTTTCTTCTGCTGTTTATTCTGTGCTCTATCTTGCATCAGCTGTATGACTAGTGGTTCTTCTGTGCACTGCTTTTCACTTGTGAGACAGAAATGTTAGCTGGCTTGATTTGCTTTGGAGACTTTTTTCCCCCTGGATATAGCAGGAGAGGAGTGTGCAGGTGGAGTCAGGTAAAAAAAGTAGGGAGTAGGGATTGTGACCTCCTGCTGTTATAATTTGGGTACTGATCATACTGATTTTTGGTTTTAGATAGTAAAATAGAGGCATTGCTGAAAAAGTTCTGAAAAAAAATGTACAAAGAGGGAGCTAATGCACATAAAAATGTAGTAAATGTGAAGTGAAGCTCATGGGAGAAAAACCTTTACATCTAGTGATAGGTTCTAGTACAATTAGTGTCAGTATTGGGTAAGCACTGGATCAGTGGAAGTCACAGCTCAGTGCTGCAACAGGAGTCTAAGAAGGATGTTGGGGACTATCAGGAAAGGAATTGTGGTCAGTGGATAAATAAGCAACATCTCGTGCCTTAGGTACAGCACTCAGTGCCTGCTCACCATCTCAGAAAGAATATAATATGTGATTGAGAGAAGTGACATGAAATGTATAAAATTGTGAGTGATGTGAAAAGAGTAAATAAGAAACATTTTTTTC
Organism: Merops nubicus; assembly: GCF_000691845.1. Lineage (NCBI taxonomy): Eukaryota > Metazoa > Chordata > Aves > Coraciiformes > Meropidae > Merops > Merops nubicus. The sequence continues at coordinate 59,765 of NW_008597012.1, read as the reverse complement.
ACTGTTTCTTTCAATACAGAAAGCTTGCAGACACCTTCTGAACAAACGAAAGGGTCTTGGTCAATCTAGATCACCAAAGTCTCAGATCTGTAGACAAGAAAAAATGAATGTCTGTGGGCTCAGAAGTGATCAGTACTATATAGTAAAAATCATTAACTCTTTTTTTTAGAAAATAATTCTTGTAATAAAAAGAGAATCCTTTATTTTAAAGACCATTTTGAAACAGTGAATAGTAAGTTGTTAAAGCCATTTAAGGTGCTAGGTGAAAGGCCACAACTGTTTTCTCCCTAATTATTATTAATTTGAACATGCTATGTACAGAATAAAGAAGAGATGAACTTATACCTAATTTTTGAAATTTATACAGAAGTTATGAAGGTGTTCTGGACTGTTCCCCTCCTACTCTCCAAAATGTTTTTGATACTCTCATCCAGCTTTTTACATCTTTGAAATAGAATTTCTGGTCTGGTATCTTCTCTGTTTTGCTGGAGGGTTTTTTTTTTTTTTTTTGTGTGAGTCAGATGTGTGTTAGCAGTTCTCACTGTTTTAATTAAAGTGGCAGTGTTGTTGAATCCTTATCAAGGCAGACTGGGGTGGAGGGGACAGAACTGAATAAAACCTCACATCTCATCTTGATTCTTAGGTTAATCATCCAGAGTGTTTCTAAAGTCATAATCACATAACTCTTTTAACCACCTACAGAATCTTCTAACATAGATGCTAGTTAAAGTCTGAAGTAAGAACAAGCAAGAAAAATATTTAAATTCCATAATTAAAATGTACAGATCTTCAAAATTCATAAAGAACTTGTAGAATTAAATGTTCTTCCCTTGCATCTTCCTGTTTTTAAAGGTTGGTTTGGTTTTGGTTTGTTTGGGGTTTTTAGTGTTTCTTTTTTGGGGGGTGAGGAGTGTGTGGTTTTTTTTTTTTTTTTTTGTTTTTTTTTGTTGTTGTTTCTTTGATTGTTGTTGTTGGGGTTTTGTTGTTGGTTTGGGTTTTTTTAGGCAATACACTGATAAGCAGATGCAAGACAGTTTTTAGTGACAGTAGCAAGGTAATTACAGTATACCTGAGATACATATAAGGTCATGGGGTTCACACAAAATCGGACAAACGCTTCAGTACTTACCTGTTTTTGTGATTGCTTTATGTGTGCATGGTATAGGTTTTATATGTGTTTTTATAGAAATAGAAGGGCTGGAAGTACATGTGGAATCAGTGATATCGGTATTTTGCAGTCTTTCTTTAATGTGTAGAGAGCCAAAGCTAGAACTTTTTGTTGTGAGAATATTTGTTTTTTAAACCTCACTTCTGTTGTCTTCGTAACTTGAACAGTTACAGGATTAACCTGTGGTCTTAAAATTAATGGCTTTAGGTTGCAAACCTGATTTCGATTTTTTTTTTTTTAAATAGAAAATATAAAAAATTTAGCAGTTCTGTTCCACTCTTTATTCAGTCTTTTGTTTCTATTACAGTTGAGAAGTTTCAAGATGTCATATAGCCTGTTCCTACAGATAGATGGAGTCCATTTTTGGTTTAAATAGATTTGACTGCTGCTTTCCTGATTTCTGAACTGGTGCATAAATTACAATCTCTGGTTCTTAAATATGATAGCTGTCATCACATTCACCTTGCCATTTGTGTGTACTTCAGATCTCTGTGATGATTTCCCATCTCAGTTTCCATCTTTCTCACAGCAATTTGACTGGAGCCTTGCAAGTTAACTTCAGTCTTTGTTTGCCATAGTACTGCTATAAAATTTTTGGTTGCACCCACACACTAATTTATTTACTGAAAGGTGTGAGCTATGTTCAGTGATACTGTGTTCATCCAGACCTTTGACAGTATTTTAAAATGCTGAAAATGATCCTTGTGTAAAAATAAGTTACACTTCTCCCATTTTTGTAGCGAAATGAGAACGCAGTTTTATAAGGTTAGTCATGAAATTTTGACACTGTTCAGATTAGTGACAATCTAACTATTTTCTATGGAAAATGGTGATTTATTCAACTCACTCATCTTTTTTGGAATGCCTCAAAAAGTTTCTTTGAAAAAAAAAAAAGATGCTATTGGTATAAACATAAGGAATTGAAAAATTCCTTAACATCTTCTTCACAGGTTTTTAATACTGTTGATACTTCCTTTATTAATAAATATAGTATTAATGAACCCATTTTAGAGTCTGTAGAGGCAAAACCAGTAGCTCAAAAAGATACAGAGTTTTAACTTTATTAATGATTTCTTGAACCCAGACTTGTTTGGGAATTTGGGTTGAAAAGATGTATGAATGAGAAGTAGCATAGCTAGCTAAAAGAAGCCTTCTGTGAGGTTGTGTAGAAACCCCCATGCCAAGCTTTGCTATTTGGCACATCCCTGACTCTGGGAACTGTGTGAATGCTGGCTGTGCCTTCTGCATTCTCTCTCCACACTTAATAGACACTAGATTATGTGCTTCCTTTTTTCCCTTCTCTCTTGGAAAGGGAAGGCAAAGTATAGTAAAAGTGCAATAATCAGTTGTAATTAGAAACTCAAAATAAATATTTAGCAAATCTTTGCCTTGCCTGTCACTTCCATCTTTCTCAAGTCTGGATTTTTATATATGTTTTAGCTCCTTATAGTCTGCTAAGAATTAGAATACCCTTTCACCACTAGGTATGTGCTGCACGTGCTGCTTTAATGTTACGCCCACTTGCCAGTCAATTTTAGAAAATTTTATTAAATGTAAATGACAGTTCATGAGCAGTACTCAAGAGTAAGATTGTACTCATCCAGACCAGTTTGCAATGTTGAAGTTAGGTGGTTTAACTTTAGACTTAGGGTACTGTGGAAGTTGTATAATGCTGGACTGCAGTTTTTTTCTTCTGCCAGAATGGAGGGAAAAAAATCCTCATAAAAATGTGGTTTAATTGTTTTTTGTTAGACTCTTTCACAATATTCAAGGTTATTTTTAGCTCATTTTGTACACAGACTGTTCTACAGTGTTGTTACAGAGGGTCTTCTCTCAAAGTCAGCCTGTTGGCTGTTAGGCTCTGCAAGCGATGCTTTAACAAGAACTCTTGATTTTTTTGGAATGGGTACAATACATTGGCAAGTGACTTAAGCTCCAGGCTTTGTTGGATATTAGTGTACAGAGACACTCAGTAACTCTATCCATGTCTAGAAAAAGCAATGATCCTGTTTCTTACAAGAACATTTTTTTTATTAAGTACAAAATAAGAGTCTAAATTGGATGCCTTCACATTATATTTGAGTCATCTTCTTTGCTACGGTAGTTTATCTGCCTTCCTTTTTCTTTAATTTAAGAAGAGAAGGAATCCATTATACAAGCAGTAAGTCCTTCTAAAGCCCTCAAGCTTTTTATGTTCAAGGGTGACATCTCCACTTTCCTGCTAAAGCTCCCTGATTTTGCTATCAATATATGTAGTGGTTTGACCTTACTGCATGGGTAGAGGTATAATGACAAGATTTTTGGGGGACTTCAGAGTGCAACAGGGTGAGCACCACTTACAGTGCTTGTGCTGTATATCTCAGGCAGGCTGTAGTGTCATACCTGGGGATAGCTGTGCCTAGAGCTGGCTGTGCTCATGGGTGTGTACCTTCTCAGGCACTTCCACATGTATTATGCTCTTCCAAAACCGATGGGATGCAGTGCCGGAGTGTGGACGCCTCACTCTGCAGAAAGGGGTGGACGTGCCAGTGAGCAGGGTATGGTGCTGAACCCAATGGCAGCAACAGAAGTGTGGCAGCCAGCCTGCTGGAGTGGTCTTCTGTAGTGACAAGAGTGGTGGTGGTCTGGGCTTTGTCACCGAGGAGTGCTGAAGGGCACCTAGTAGAGAAATGGAGATGAAGTCAAATCTGTAAGCCTTTATCTGAAGAGTTTCTGTGGGGGTTGTGTGTGCAGAAGGATCATTGTTATGACTACGCCTACCTGCTCAGCCCATCATCTGGGTGGATACAGGGTTACCAAGAGGGTAGTTTCTGGCATAACTTTGCTATGCAAACTGTTAACAGTGCTGAATACCTTATGCTTTTATTAGACCAAATTGGCTAGAAAAAAGTGAATGTGTCTTTGGGCTTTGAGTTTTTTCCTCAGCTCTGACAACTTACTGTCTATCTTGACGAAAAACTCTGAGTCTGAATGCTAGTCTGCTTTGCATTCACAATGTCAAGAATTGCTTATTAAAATATTGTTGCTGTTCTTCGTAAGCCTTATTTCTTTCTAACTATAGGCCTTTATAGCTTTAACACCACCCTGATGCACTTGCCAGTGAAGACTGAGTCCTATAAAAAATACCAGGTGACTTTGTTTTGCATTTAAAGCTTTGACTATCCATTTCAAATTTTTCATTAAATAGTTCTTCATCCTACCATTCGGGATAACTCATCCTGTTTTAACTAATTATTTGCAATGTTTCCAAAGTATTGTAAATTAGGTGGGAAAAGTGAAGGAGATAGAAGGCTAACGGCTGTTAATTACAATTTAGGTTTAACTATTTTTGAAGTATGACCTACCATGGCCTTTGAAGTTAAATTGGCAGAAGAGTGTGGCACATCTATAAGCTTTTGGTGTGGATAAGACACACTATTCAGACATGTTTTGGTTTAACTACAGTTCCTATCCTGGAAGGATTGAGGGCACATTCTGCTGGTTTGAAAGCAGACTTGCAAAACTGTCACTTGCTGTTCTATTCATACACTCTTGCAACAGTAGTTTTTAAAATTTACTGTCCTTTTTGCATGCTTATTTTAGGAGTCTAGTTCTCCCAAACATGACCTCCTTTGTTTTGGGCTGGTTATTGAGCTGTAAGAATGAGATCTGCAGAGTGTATTTTTAAGAAAAGATTTTTTTAAAGTTAGTTGCTATTTTCAATTTTATATTTTTTTTTATATTCTTCCAAAGACCCACATTCCAGATCTATTTTCAGTATTTTGATTTAGAGGGAAAATATAGAAGAACACTTTGTTCATAGCCATGTTCTCTCTTTTTGACCTTAAACATTTAACCTCTTACAGACTAGTTTGTCCAGTTTTTATAGTCACTTAGGCAGCAATATACTTAATGACACAATTGCTAAGTGTCCTTTTAATTTCCATTGATTTTTAGCTTGTTGAAGATTAAATTATTAGTTTTACTTAAGTTCATGCAAGTGTACAGTAAAGAAAAAGCATTAAAAATTCTGAGATGTTTTGAGTGAATTGATGTGGGTCAGTTGGGTGTAGTTCCTCATCATTATTTGATCCTAGGTAGAAGAAGGAAGCAGAAAGAGGTTGTTACTTTATTTTCAGCCATCCACTAAAGAAAACTACTGTGTTTCTACTACCTATGCTTTTTAGGTAGGTTACTTGGTAAATCTCAGGGTTTTAGTGAGAGTTTTTAATAGTTTAGGCAGGCTGTTCATTTTTGGAATTGATGCTTCCCATGAGTGAATTTCTTCCAGTCTCTTTTTAAAGAGGATATTAATTTAAGTTAAAAACTAGAAAATCCAAACTCGAAACAAAGAAACAAAACCCCACAAAAAACCAAAACCAAACCAACCAAACAAAAACAAACAAGCAAACAAAAAAAACCCCAAAAACAAACAAAACAAAACAAAAACACAGAAACCCAGCCCAAACCCCCCAAAAACCAAAACATCAAAGCATTGCAGACATAGTAGGGATTTCTCCAAGTCTATGTCCATAAACCTTTTTTAGGCATGGAATCATATGCTCAGTTATTTAGCCTTGCAGAACTGTCACAAGCTGAGAAAAAAAAAAAATAGAAACGAATTTAATGTATGTTGCTACGGCAATTCTCTTATGCATTTTCTTATGCATTAAAAAGAAGAATGGCTTTGCAGGCCTTACCCCTGCCCATGTTTCTGTCCTGGCTCCTCCTCCACTGGGAATGGAGGCAGGGCAGTCTGCACTTGCCTTTCAGGTGATGACTCACTTTACAATGCATGTGTGAGTAGGAGAATGCTGTAGTTTAAGCTAGCTCTGGGGTGTAGCCGAATGTAGCACTAGGAATATCTGCGTCCAGGTTCGGATCGTCTCTGAAAAATTAATAAATTAAAAAAAAATCTAAAGGAAATAATAAAACTGCAGTAAGTAGAGCATAGGAAGTAATGTAGTGTAACAAGCAAGTTGTTTTCCAGCATTTCCAGTTTTTCCAAAAGAATCATTCCTGTACAGATACACAGCCTGAGCTGAAAATTTGAAAGAAAATCCTTCCTAAGCCAGATACGTACGCACAAATAGCAAGTAAGCTGAAGAAAACAGAAAGCTTTGCATTTCCTTTCGACTTGTTTTCAGTTATCTTGCTGTGTTTCTTAGAAGACATCTGAAAAAATGTCTTACACTAGAATTCTGAAAGCCCCATTCCCCAGCATTGTGTGACCCTAAATTCCTAGATCGTTTTTTGTAAGAAGCAAATAATTTATTTTTTTTTTATTTCAGTGTGAAGTCCGTCTCTCTCTCTCTCTCTCTCTCTCTCTCTCGTACTGCACATTAATAGCAATGTGAATTACTGCTGTATTTCTTTAAAATAGTAGCAACAGTTTTGCTCAAATGGTTTTCTGGTTGCTGAGAATTCTCTTGACGTGAATAAAATTCTGTTGTAAAATTTAGGGATGCTCATGTAATCTACAAAATGAGCAAGATTATCTTTCGGTTTCATTACATCTAACATAACTGTGCTAAAACTCTTCTTGAGTCTAGAAATTGTGTGGCCTTTTTTTAAAAGGAAACCACACCCCCAGTTATGTGTCTTTTGAAGCATGTGTGTGAGTGTCGTGTGTGCATGCTCCATTGCTTGTATATGTGTGTATTCTGACCTTTTCATTACAGTCCCAGAGTGATACTATATTCTGATACTTCCTTTACACATCATTGATGAAGCTTTTAAGAATGATGTTTTGCAAATTACTCTTCCATGGGCCCATTGTTGAGAAATAAAAAATAAATAAAATTATAAAGGCTGCATATCCTATGTTGTCATTCTTGTGTTGAATGCAATGGATTTTGGAAACATTCAGGAAATCTTTCCTGAAAGATTTTATCCCTGTTTAGAGTTTATTATTAATTTGAGGAACTTTGATCTTAATATGGGATATATGGGATTATGATTTTTGTCCTGATTTGCATGCTCTGATGCAAATGCAAGGAGTGTCTCTGGTAAGGTGACATAGATGCAATCATTAACCCAAGTGATAGAAAAGTAGGAGATAGTGCTGCAAGAGGAAGATGATTTAGCCATCTTAGGAACCAGTGAGTCTGTTCTAGGCTGTTAAATACAGCATCACAGTAAAGATACTTAGAGAATCCATAGTCTTGTGCCAAAAGAACATGCTCTGTGTCTGGTGAAAGTGGCGTTGGCGGCTGCCATGGGGTCCTGGTCACAGCCCATTTGTTGCTCATTCTGTTGTTTCACTCTCTGAACATGGAGCAACTGCAAAGTGGATGAATTAATGTCAATTTCACAGTTGCATTTATATTTCTAAGAATATTTTTGTATGTAATATAACACCATTTGGCAAAACAAATATTTGTGTTACTTAGCCAGTCTATACCTTTCAAATGTAGAGGGAATCCTTAATTTTTGTCTACTCTTTACACTTCCTTTTTAAGGAAGATTGTTGTTTACTTTCATAGAGAGGATGTATTGCATAATACTTGCAATAGATAAATCATACAATAAGCTTGCCATGTTTAAATGCCTCAAATAAATGCCAAGAAAGGAGGGACAGAGGCTGAAGGGACAAAACAATGTAGGTTATTTTCCCTCTCAGCTGAAGCAAAATCTTTGGACCTGTTGGTCACTCCTTTTGCTGTGATCTTCACTCTTGAACAAAAAGCCTGCCTTTGAACAGAGGCTGTGATAGCTGGAGTTTGCAGTCACAATTCAAAACCTGGCAAGAAAACACGAGCTAAGTCACATTTCTGACGTGTCTGCTTTCCTTTAATTGATCTGAATACTTTTCTCAGCGGAGTCAGAAAATATACAGGAAATTAATGAGTGTGTCTTCCTGTTTATGTCTTATGACTGTTTTCTGCTCTTACTGGGGTAGATCATCTGAAGGCTGTGTGTGGGGAGGCTGGAGTTGTCAGTGAGCAAAGCCTTGAGGATGAACAGGAAAACCTTCCCCTCAGCTATCTTTCTTCTAGCTTCTTACATTTGAATTCTACTTTGTAGATTGGAAAAAAAAAACCAACAAACCACAGAGCTTAAAACCCCCCACCTCGTAATAATAATTTTGCTTCTGGTTACTGAATATCTGATTATTAGGCAATATCTTTGGAAACTATTTCAACTACATGTAACCGAGTGTATATTAGCATATAAGATAGTGTGGTGCCATTTCCAGAGGGACCTGACAGTAAGAAAAATAACTGAAAAACAAAGTCAGAGGAAACTGCCTGAACTTCACCATGAAATTTAAGTGCAAACTAATATTTTCTACTTTAAAAGCAGTTTTCACTTAAGTATTCATTCCAGTTCATTTTTTCATATTTATGCATTTATTACTGTGATCTTAATCTTTTGCCCAGTTGATCTTAAAATTCCTCATACTGTTGACAAATCTCCACATTGTCCACGTGCAGTGGAAGATGGACCTTTTGTGGAAGATACAGTTGAGAATCCTGCTAAATGTCAGACTAGCTGAACAAAGATCACTCCAGCAGTAGAGTTCCCATTTGTTCAAATGAGCAGCTGCTTTCAAATGAGAATTGTTTCATTTTTAATTTTTATAGTTCTTGATTCGTAAATATGCTTTACTTTTTATTTAACGATAGACATAGGTAAACAACAGGCTTCTCTGAGAATAGCTTTTTGTACAGAAATAGCTGAAGGGAAGATGACTTTTTTAAACGTAACTGGGTTAAATTGCAGCATGCTACTATTTTATAGGGTCTTTATTTGAATATATTCTTATTGGTTGAAAAAAATAAATATTATAAAGGCCAGGTCTCCTGTGCAATCATAATAATGAAATGAAAATGAAACATACTACACTATAAAATTTAATAAGCATTTCAATATATAGTCCTGCTGCAAACATATGGAAGATCTCTACCAATTTGTAAGTTGCCTGAAGCAAGTACTGTCTTCTTTAGACTGCTTAGCCAAAGTCTGCTTGAAGTCAGGAGCTGTCTGGCCTGCACTGGCTGAGGTAATTCTAGACTTCTGCTAATACATAACAACGAACCTGCGCGACTGATTTTAAAATTATTCTCATTTACCTTTACCTGTTGTCTTTATGATACTTCTAGTGCAGCTGTTTTCAGAGAAGCATTGTTTTTCTGATCAAAACTTAATTTTGTGATATGTTTGTTTTATTTACGTTCTGGGAGTGTAAACATTTAGTTACACTGAAATGTAAATAGCCCCATCTCTCAATTGTGATCTTCTTCTCTGCTGATAAAAAAGCAAAATTATTTTAATGGAGCTTGTTAATTTATTAATGCAGCCCTCATAATTCCTTTGAAATAAAATGTGTGGGTTTTACTACTTATGTAATGTGTGAACTGCCCCCTTTTTTACCTGTTGTTTTTATAGAGAGTTGAAGTCAACTAGGTTTCTAATAGTCTCCTCACTTTTCTCAGTTAGGTAGGTACATCTTACTGTCCTGGAATATAGTGTCAGAACTGTAATGATAAACAGTATTATTCTCTTTTAGTTTAGTCTGTAGTATTTAGTATTTTCATGTTGATATTTTCTTCTTGTCAATGACAGTTATTTCTTCTTTAAAATTGACTTTCTCTGGGCGTGATGACTATTTTGAAGTCATAGGCTATATAGATAAATTGAGTATGTTCTTTTCAAGAGAGATGACACCTGGGTAATATCTTTGAGCCAAAGAAAACATTATCTTAAAGAACGTGTCTTCTCTGCATTATTTTGCAAAGCATATGTTTGATGGGGCTGTCTGATATTAACTGAAGTAGAGCAAGAGTCTTTGTGTATGACTCCAGTAAATATTTTTAATTTCAGGTCTCTTTACAATTCTAGAATATCATCTACTTAAATTTCATGAGAAACATAATTATTTTTATGTAAAATGATATTGTAAAAGGAAATGTCATTTCCTTTTAGAGCTACTGATTAATCTACTTCTATTCAAAGATGTAATAACTCATACCATAATCACACTCTCATTAGAAAATAATTAGGCAGTTCTGGGGAGTCGCAGTTATATAAGCTAGTTACAGACCTAGGATGTTAAAAGCAAGAAAAAGACAGTCAAAACTAGTTCTTTGTTTTCCAGAAGATACAAAGAGGCTTATTTTGGTTATATTACCTGGTGGAAGCATATGCATTTCTTCTTTTCCTTTTTGTCTTGGTGGTTATTGGCCAAAAAAGTACCTGACGCCTAGCTCACTATATTCATACCACTGTTTTGGATGTCAAAATGGCAAATGAGATCCAGGCTAGATAAATATTGAAGTGATACACATAGAAAAATAATCATAACTTTTCATATGAAATAATGGATTCTGATGTGTTAATCATTATTTAGGGAATTACCATTGAAATAGGTGTTTCATAAAAGCATCAGCTTTGTGCTCAATAGTGATTAAAAAAGACAAATACATGACTAGGAGCACAGAAGGAGTCAACACAGTAGAAAATACTGTTATGCCAAAATATGCTCCCATCATGCACCGTCTGTGGAATATGGCGTACAAAGGGTCTGCAAGACATGGTTCAGGGAAGAGTGAATGGGAGGATCGTGAATTGTGGAGCACCTTTCCTGTGAGGAAAGACAAAGTTGAGTAGGACTCTTTAAGGCTGAAAAACAGGTGCCAGAGGGGGATACAATAGAAGTCTTAAATTGTGTACCAGGGAGAGGGTGGCTGTAGAATGACTGTTTTCAGGCACTTTCAGTACAAGAATCAAAGGATGTCAGTTGAAGCTATGAGATAGTAGATGCAGAATGAACATGAGAAGATGATCCTATGGAAGAGGTGTCAGTATGCTGTGGAATTTCATGGCATAGTATGTGGATGTTAGAAGTTTCCTTATGCTTGAGGGGGGGTAGACTTTTGGAATAAGTATCAGGTGGGAGTCATTAAATACACAAGAATCCCATCTGGTGGCCTCTGAGCTGCCATTTGTTTGAGACCAGGAGAGTGCTTGGGGCAGGAGGGATCTATGTATGCTTAGCTAGCTCTTACGATTTTCCTTGGACACCTGCACAGGGCTATTTTTCTAAATACAGGGTACTGGCCTATGTGGATCTTCCATCTGACCTAGAAAAACACTTAAGTTCTCAGGTCTTCTAGTTTTCCATGGAATTTCTGTCTCAAGAAAGAGAATTCCTTCTAAAACTTAAAACATTTTATTTGGAAGGAAGATTGTGTGGGTGAGAAAGATGGTAAGACTTGACTTGAGTAGCAGACTTTGTGTAGTGGCTTATGGCATAGGAAGGAACTACATATACTTGAAGTAAAAATTGTCTCAGATAATGCAGATCAGGAATTTGAACTTGGCTATGAGAGTCTTTCCCAGGCTGTTTACACACAGAGAGTATGTGAGTGTGTCTCACACTGGTGTATTTCTAGTCAGAAGTTCTCCCATACCAAAAAAAGCCTTAAGAGCCTGTAGTTTTTTTCAAGCTGTGTTACCTTTGAAAAAAGTGTTCTGAGAAAGACTGAAAGAACTGAAGGAAATGTGAATACGTTTTTTTTCTTCTATGTATTAGAGTCTCTGCAACATTTATCATACCTTTAAATAGACTAAGAAGGTATTTTCCATTCTGTCATTTTACAGTAAGCTGCCTAATAAAGTTGTTTCAGGGTTGAAAATGTTTTTGGGGCATTAACCAAGTGGGTTGTTTGCCCATTAGAAATCTGAATGTCTCCTGATCTCATGTCTGGTGTTGATAGCTGAGTACTGGCACAAGCTGGTTGCCCAGAGAGGTGATGGAGTCTCCATCCTTGCAGATACTAGTCTGGACACAGTTGTGGGCCACTGGCTCTAGGTGGCTCTAATGGAGCAGCAAGGGGGGTTGGACCAGATGACCCCCAGGGGTTCTTTCAAACCTCAGCCTTTCTGTGATTCAGTGAAGGCTGTGTGGGCATACACAGCTTGTATTCAGAGAAAAAACGCAACCAACAAACCAAACAGATGAAACAAAAGAACAAAAAAACCAAACCAAAAAAATCCTGTCAGTATTTCAGGGCAGTATTTTTACAGGAAATTTGCTTGAAGGGGCTGATAAGGAGGAGGGGAACTTGGCTTTCCTGTTTCAAAATCTGCTACAAAAAAAAAGCCTCCATAGTCTTATGTCATGGCTTTTTGAGAATAAGAGAAAGGGGTTGTCTCACTCGTAAAGGAATAAACTAAATTCTAATTTTAACCCAATACAATTCAAGAACATGTGATTTTATTTATGAAATATGGAGTTTGTCTTTTTGATTGAAAACAAAAGGGAGAAAAGAATATACTGAATTCAACATAACATATTCATTTCCTATGCTATGATTTTGAGGCTAGTAATATAAATATACTTTGAATGTCTGATAGGAACAGTCTGAAAATTTTTTAAGCCACTTCAGCCAATCTGCAGGACTCCAGTGAACTCATAAACATTGTATATATGTTCTCCATTGCATATTATATAAATATTACTTAAGAGCTTTTCCTGCTTACAAGGAATCTATATTGGCAGTAAAAATCAGGGCCAGTTTCCATGACAACACGGCAGCACTGGGAGAAAGGCTGGTGCTGTGCTGTGGTTGGTATTTTTATGCAAGGGAAGGGATGCAGACCCACATTTTTAGAGAAGAAATGTATTTCAAGGCACAAAAACATGTTGTGTTTTTTATAAAACAGTTGAGAAATTGATCTGTGTAACAGTGGAAATTGAAACGTATTGTTTGCTGTTTGCAATAGAAAATTAATTTTATCTAACTTGCAGAATAGCACTGTTAAATATATACACAATTATTACTGCTGTATTTGCATGGAAATACTGAGAAGTCTTCTGTACTGAGGACAAAGGAAGTTTTGTACTGGGGCAAAACAGGGACAAAAGAGACTGAGTTTTGGCTTCGTCTCTTAGCCTTTTCAGTCTAGTTTTCACCTTCTGAACTCTTTAAAAATAATTTTCAAGAAGGTCTTTGAGGAATTCCAGGAAAACCTTGGAACCTTGGTGTGGTGTTTTTGGTTGGTTGTGTGGTGTTGGTGTGGTTTGTGGTTGTTTTTTTTTTTTTTAAATGGCAATCCTATCCCTCTGGTTTTGTTTGCTTTCTTTATTTTCTCTGAGTTTTCAGAAGATAATCCTCGCTTGTTTGTTCTTTCAACCCTTGGTTGCCTTTCAGTGGTACTTTGTATACCATTTTGCATGATCATAGGGATAGGTTTAACTCTGACACTGACTCCTGTATTTTTGTTTTTCCCTCTCTCTGCCACTGAGAATGCTGAGGGAGCCAAGAACCTTGTGCCTCTTATTTGCTGAAGACTGTCCAGCAGTTCTGCACAGTTGCTCCTCCTTGTCTATTTTTTGCTTGCCATTTGCGTATTGGGTGTCATTATTCAAGAAATGGTTATAGTTGTTACACAGATATCTAAGGGAAATTCAGATGAAATTGGAAGAATTATGGACATTATTTAACAAACTGTCTTCCATATACTTGTGAAGATTGCTGGTAGGGATAGACCTGGGACATCAGGTGATGTGTGGTGAGGTGAAGAAAGTGAAGGTTGTGTTTAAGAGAAACAAAAAGGGTTACTTCTTACATTTCCCTAGAAGTTGTATTTCTGGAGAATTAGATTTACATTGATGAGATTTTCAGGTTGTTACTTTCCATTGTTATTAATGAAGAGGTTAGGAGTGAGGAAGGCATGACTTAAAGGTACTGGGGAGCTTTCTAGAAATGCTACGTTTTCTTTTGGGTACCAGGAGTCATTAAGGGAAGGGATTTCTAAAGCCTGCAGCTTCTTTTTTTATCTTTTGATGGGACTAGGGTGAAGCTTTGCTCTTTTCTTTGTATTTCTCTGTGCCTCCTAGACTGCAAAGTACTTGCTCCACCTCGGTGAAGTGGGATGCTCTGAGAAGTCAGAACCTTCTGAGAAGATGAACCTAGCTGGAAGCAGTGTTGTTTAGAAGTATGAAGCGATTCAGAAGTATGAAGGGTTCATCTCAAGGAATCATCTTTCCTTCCCAACCCTAGCAGTTAGTCAGAATCTTCTCTTGCCTGGAAGGAATTAATCAAATGTCTAAAGGGACCCAATTTATCCGAACTGGGAGTCTTGTAGAAATCCAAGTGGATCAAATGTTTACAGAGGAATACTAGCCTTGTCCCTGTCTCGCACCTCCACTATCAATCAGGATTAAGCTTGAAGGCATTTTACAGCTGTCCAAGGCTCAACTGCCTTGTCATGCTGATGATTTAAAGATAACTCACTTTATAGTGGAATATCTGCATCCCATTCTGCAATCAACATATGTTTCAGCTATCATCTTTCCAGAGGTTTAGCAAATCAAACCTCTAAGTGCTAGCCTGTGTGCTTAGTGGTGCTGCTTACATACACAGATCTTCCTTCAGGAAGAGAAAAACAATTTTGCCTCTGCAGTAAATATAGGTACATAATGTGAGGTGAGCCTGGTACGCTTTCAGTTCCTCTCAGCTTTGTCTCTTGAAACACAGTGGTTCACCTCTGAGTTTCCTTCACTTCTTTTCCGTCCATTATTGCTGTTATTCTACGTAGCTTCTTGAAGACTTCTCTGAGGCTTCTCAGATAACTGAGCCAATGCCAGAGTAGACTTTAGCTGGCTTGGGCACTGACTCTGCTTAGCAAAAGTCAAGGCAATACATTGCAAACGTAAGTCATGCGTGAATTTTAGCACCAGTCAGACCAGAGGGTTTGCCACCACCATAACACCTTGTTTCCATTTTCAGCAGCAGTAATGTTCCTTAGACCTCTGTTTCTGATTGTACTGTGTCATGGGTTTGAAGTCATGATGTTGCTGTCCTTCACTGACATTAGGGCTCAGCACCAGAGTGTTTCCAGCTCTTACTGTGCTATGCCAATTATCCTTGACATCTGACTTTTGAAACCTGGAATTGGAAGGTTCTTCAGGTTTGCCAGCAGCTCTGTGTAGTGCTCAGGTGCAGACGCCATTGTCCTTCCTTGAGAAGCCCTGAGATGGGGTTACTCATAGCAAAGAGGTGAGTGGGAGACAGTAGCCTGCTAGTAATAACTGTTGCTGGCCACTTCCTGCTGTAAATTGGTTTCAGAATTTACTTTTGTAAGATTCAGTTCATTTCCTTTCCTGAGGTGCACTGTCTACTGATCTGTCTTGGGGAGCTTCAGTAGCAGCATTCTGGTATCAAGGCATAGGATATGGAAAGATCTCACTCTAGGAGACAGGTGCATCTTCACAGTTGCAGTCTTCTCTACAGGGGAGAGCATTCATTTAGGATACCATGACAGCTGGGATTCCTTGAGTGCTTTTCCACCATGGATGAGACTCTCCCTTGCTGTTAGAAATAGGAATATTCTAATAAGTGAGTCATCCAGCAGCCATGCTGTGAGGCAAAGCACGCCAAGACTGAGATGAGTCAGATGGTCTGATAACCCTTATTCTCAGACTTGCTGACACAAAAGAGATTCTGAAAACCTCGTCAGGAATTGTCACAGTATTTGGTATCCAAAACCGCCTCATCCAAGCCAGCTGAACTGGCAGGGCTCTAAATACTGAAGTGACTTCACTAACTCTTCTGAAATGGCTGGGTTGAAGACCCAGTCAAATGAAAATACCTTCACCTTCAAGGCTGAAAAAAAATGGAGAAGCCAAAACGGGGTCTGCAACCTACAAGACAAATGGTTTGTGGAAGTAAGGCATTGAAAGGCATTTCTCTGGGAGCATTGGATAGGCAAATTGGCACATGGAGGAATCTTATGGTTTGAGGAATAATGACCTCTGCACTGAGGGAACATGACAGGAGGGGATGTGGAATGGAGTGGCTTTTGGAAACATGCCATGAAATTTGCATAAAATAAATAGAAAATGCTATGTTCTATAAGGTGGCTTGAGGCTGTTGTAGTACAGTGTGGCAGTTCTCATGCTGGAGATAAAGAAACAATCTCTTCTGGACTGTAATTCAGAGCGAAAGAGTGATCATGTTCTTGGTTGCTTTTCATCTGTATGAAACTGCTTGTCCAAAACCTGCCTACCAGATGCGGGAAAGTTCAGCAAAGTTGGGGTGCAGATCTGAGCAAAAATGTGCCATGTTTGTGCTTATGGACAGCTCAATTCTTGGTCCTGGCTTAGCTATGGTCAGTGTCCAGGTTTCAAAATTTATGTTCTTGCCTATGATAATACTAGATATAGAAGAATGGATGATAAATTTTTGTTCACCTCCAGGTATAGGTGCAGCCCTCAAAATATTTGAGGCCGTGTTTTAAAATATGATGTATTTCAAACCAGCCGCTCACTATTTATCTGTACTTAGGTGGGAATGAGTTTTTGTGAAAAACAGTCGCTGTAATTTTGCCATTTTCTTGCTTTTGACTGCTGCTGGACTTTGCAATATCTTTGCTGATATGTATTTCTGATATAAAAATGGATGCTTAAATTAAGATGAATGAATAATACAGAGAGAAACTCAAAGCAGTCATTTCATATATTGTACTTATGGCCACTGAGATTTTAGTAACTTTTGAACACTGGCAGAATGTTTTGGAATGATAGGCATGTTTGCAACTTTTTTTTTTTTTGTAATATTTTAGGTAAAACTTTTAAAAATTGTGAAGACATTTGTTAAAATTCTTGTACAGTTATATGGAGGAGATGTTACTAGCGTTTGGAAGTTTGGGAGGGCATGTCTGTTTTTAGAAGGATTGAGATCAATAATTTTGAAAGAAAGTCAGTTAGTAGAAAGGAGTTACAATTGTTAATGTCAAGAGTTTATGTAAAATGGTCATTCCAGCTTCTCAAAAGCAGGGTTAATGAGGTGGAGTTTGGCATTAGTAGAGGTCAGGTGACATTCAGAATTTATTGCTGCAGTGATGGTTTGTATTTGCTGCAGACAGAGGTTCCTCTAATTGCTGCCTTAGTCATGCAACCTTGTTTCTTCAGGCTCTTTCTTTTTTCCCCTTGCCAGTTATATCTCTCAGTGTTTGTCCCATCCAAAATGCCTGTCTCCTTACCCTTTTTTCATTGCCAGTAGAATTGAGTTCCCAGACATAATCCAGAGCTTGATCCATTTACAGTAACAGGATAAATGTATCTTCCAAACATGAACTAAATACGGAAATGAAAAATGGTGGGTTTTTTTTGCATTGAGATGATCACATGAAGTCAGGATTATATTTTACCAGGGTGCTTTTGGGGGTGTGAGGAAAGCAAGAGATACTCTGCTGCTGACTGCATTTGTTGTTGAGTGAAGGGTTACAATCTCATTGTTCCTGTGAAATCTTTTCTACTAGGCTGTTAAATAGATAAAAAAGATGCAGAGCACTGCATTTGTGGATTTACCCATGCTCATTTTGCTTAAGATTATCACAGTTGTCTTCATATGGCTTCCAGCACGTTTAGATAGAATTCTGCAAATATATACTTCCTTGTGTTGTATCTGTGTTCATATTAACTCTAAGGAAGTTATTGGCTTGTTCTGGTAAAGACTAAATCCCATTCTTCATAATTTAATTATGACTTTGTATTTGAGTCTATCTTTGACTTTAATGGGTTATTGGCTTAAGGGGTTTTGATGCCAAATTAAGTTAAATCTGCTAACTTTTCCAGGGACATATAGGGCTGTTGCAGAGCACAGGGTGCTTCTTTCCCCTCCCCTTCAAAACTTGCAGATTTGTGGCTAGTGTCATCTGTAAGATCTTGAAGCAACAACAGCATGTTTTCTGATTATGTCTTATTAGTAGAAAGACTAGGAACACTATAATTTAACATGATAAAGAGAAAGTCAGAAATTAAATACTGCAGCATAACATGCCAAAAAGAAAGTAAAAGCTAATTTCCATTTATACACTTGTGAGTCATTCTGTTAAACATAATCCATCACACAGCTTAACCACAGTAAGAGGAAGAAGTCGAAGCAAACAGTGGCGCCTTCCGTTACGGTGTGCCAGCGTTTGCTGCCAGGTCTTCTGATGGGTCGGAAGTGGGGGTGTGTATGCTGGAAGGAGCCGTGCATCCTCAGAAAAGAACTGCGTTGCAAGAGGATTTGGAGAAGGGGAAGCTTCATATGTGGTTTTTGAGACTGTCTTGTTTAACTAGGTTTTTATCACTGAGTTGGAGCGATACGCCTTATCTGTCTGACTTCAGGTGGAGGTTTCATTTTAGTGTGTTAGGATGTATATATAAGAAAACTCTTGGGTTCTATATGGGTCAGTACATATTCCATACAACAGCTGTGTTTCTCTTCTTTGGCTTTTAGGAATTTTGTGCCTTTTAATTTTTTTCATATAACTTTCTCAGCTTTTACAACACTTTACTGGTGACTAGAAATATGGATAAAGTGCAAACTGCTGTGTGTACATGGAGGTATTTTCTTTTTGTGTCACTAGCTGGGCCTGTTTTGTTTTTTAACTGTTGACTTGTTTTTCTCTACAAGTCTGTAATGGATGACTGATCTTAAAAGCAGAACTGTGCTAGAAAAAACAGTAATTGAATAGGAAAACATAATACCTCAACAAGTTCAGTCTGGATATATTTGGCTTCTGGTTTGCTGTCTTAAGAACATCTTAACAGAATTGCATATGTATGAGAACAAAATTTCATTTGGGACTGACTTTCAGAGCTTGAAACTAGATACTTCTGGGAGCTTGGTGTAGCCTTCTGGGAACTTGGTGTAACTCCATGCCAGGGAAAGCCCAAAAGAGCTACCTCCTGTAATGGCTACAAACCTGGCAGACCTTACTGCTTCGTGTTACATGGGATTTAAAGGAATGGTGGGTTGCTCTTGGTTCCCCTCAGCTCGGCCCTTGGCCACGTGCTCTTCAGCTTGCCTTGCCTTGCCTCTTACATGGCTGCAGAGTGAGGGAGCCTGGTTCATGGATTTATCCTTCGTGGCTGTGTAGTCACTAGGTCCAGCACCGAGGCAAAGGAGAAGCTCTGGTGTGGGGCGGAAGACGGGACGGATTTCTCTTGCACCAGCACTCTGTGGCCAGCCTGGGGGGCTGGCGTAGTGAGACTGCAGTAATAGCTGTTTAAAATTATATTTGTTTATAGTACCCATTGTTTTGAACAGAAGAAGGCGGAGTTCCTTGGCGCTTGACTTTAGGTGTACGTTGAAGCCCAGGGTTACCTCCAGAAGACTTGTAAGCAAGATGGGAATGAAAAATTAATTCTCTGTCTTGCTGTTCATTCGAGGATACCAAAACTACCATGTCTCAGCCTGCTCCATTCCAGGAGGGCTTTCCACTGCTGGTTTAATTGATATTTGACAGTATGATGGTATCTTTCAAAGGAATGTTAACAGTCCCAGGAGGAATGATAATTTTGTTTGATAATGACCAGATGTAGAAACTGTTTCATGCTTGTTATGTACCAGCAGTCGCTCTTTTTATGCATGCATTTTCTAGATTTGGAAATTGTAGTATTGTTTTGCACTAGTATAAGAACACAAGTAGCCCTTTTCATGTAAAGCAAAGCTTTCTCTGGAAGTTCATATTAGCAGTTTCTTGGAGTTAATTAAGAACATGTCTGCATATGCTCCATTTCCTTATGGATTTATACACTTTGCTTTTGAAAACAGCAAGATGACCTCTGGCATAATTAAAAATAATTATAAGATCAAATTACAACTAATTGATCATAACTATTAACATTTAAAATTATTCAGAATTAGAACCAATTTAAAGTCTTACTTGAAATATGCGAAAGAATTTTGTTCCTTGAGCAAGAACTTCAGGGGTTTGAGGCATCTTGTGTTTTTATTGCTTATTTTATGTTTGTGGATTTATTGAGAATGCTTTCATTTAAGACTGCCTCTGGTTCAAAGAACTCACTGTTAGAAGGCACCTGTCTAATTAAGCTAAATCTACATTTGGGAAAAAGAACAGGCAAGAGTTCAACTAGTAAAGCAGACATCATTTGAACAAACAAGAAAGAGATCCAAATAATTGAGTCCTTAAACAATTAATAACAGCTGGAAGAAACTTGTGTGTGGAGATTTCAGACTTGAAGTGTTACAGCACCTGAGAGCCTTGCTCAGGAGCATGAAAGATTTTTCTTGCCAGAGCTGGAGGGAAGTTTAGCTGGAGCTCCTTCCAGATGAACCCACATCCACTGGTAGATTTCTTAAAGCTCACATTTTGATGTGAGGATGTTTGTAACACATTTCTTCTGATTTATACCTTTTCCCTGCATCCTTTTTTTCCTCTTCAATTTGAAATTCCCCAAAGAGTCTCTCTGGACATGTCAGGAGGTTTGTGACATTGTTAGAACACAATTATTCCAAATTTTATTTTATTAAATATAAGAGAATAATTTAACTTCTTTCTAATTGCATTTTCTATAAGCAGAAAAATTTCTCTGGGTGTGTTAGTCTGAAAATTTTAAGGAGAGTTTTGTTTTCCCATAAGATTGAGGTAGTTCTTAGCTTATCCCCACCAATTTCTGCCTCCTTCCCAGTTTTTTTTCATTTGACTCAGTTTCTTTTCCTTTTGAGACACTGTTCTCCTGAAGGTAGGAGAATGAGGTGCAGTTTTTAGCTATATTTAAGGTAAAGTTTTGTTTATGTAGAAGTAGTCTTTAAGTTAGTAAATTTAGTAGTTCATCATGCCTGCAGTACTGTGTTCATAGAGAAGAATTCCTTGTGTTACGTGCCTGTTCCCTGTGGAGAACAACATGGGGATTTCTTCGAGTGACTTGTGATATAGCAATCTTGCCTGCAATGCATTATTATCCATTACTTTATAATAGCAATAAAAATGTGAGGTTTTTTTCTATGAAGGTTTTGGATAAAGAAGCCTGAAATCTGTTTCAGTTTTTAGTAATGGAAGTCGTTCATTTGTTGAGGAAAAGGAAGGAATGCCTGAAGATGAAGTGACTGCACGATGTCAGAACCAAAGTGCATCTATACTCCTTCTGGCCAGGAGCAGTTGCCTGGGGAAGAGTGCAGGACTGGGCCCTGATGTGCTCAAAATTCTCTGAGTCCAGTGGTTTCAGGCTGGTGGGATTTGTGAGTCAAAGGTGGCTTTGTATTAGGTATCACTTAACTTTTCTTCTGTGAGTTCTTCTCAGCCCTGTTTGAACTAAGCTAACTTCTCTTATCTGTGAGATCTGAGGAAAAAAAAGGTAGCTTTAGTTTTCAACATCATGCAGCATGAGTAATTTTGTTTTCTTTAGATTTTTTTTTTTTTTTTTGTCAACCTGACTGAATTTGTGGAAAGAGAGGCATCGAACAGTCATTTCCTATTTGCTTTCTGTGTGCCTCTCAAGATTTTATAGATCCCTGCTGTCTGTTTTTCTGGCTGAAGAGTTCTGGTATGTTAAGATGCTTCACATATGGAAGGCGTTTCATATTCATATTTCATAGTCACCCTCAGTGCTTTTATTTTACATTTTCCAGAACAGTAGAATAGCGAACAACCCCACAACATCAGCAACAACAACAACAAAAAAGTTTAAGTTTTTCCTGAATTTCTCATGGTATAATTTCCCCAGCTTTTTCAGGTTTTAATGTTACAGAGATTGCTTTTACTGTTGGCTTTTCCCCAGTTGGAACATGAAGCAAGAATGTCTAGGACAGAAAACAGTAAAATTAAGTTGTCAGTGATTTTACATCTCTTAAAGTGGGCAATTGATTTTCTCTAAGCCTCCATTCAGTGTTACAGTGTATTTTACTTCAAGTTCACTGTGGGGGAGAAATGCTTCAGCTTTTCTTTTGTCTTTTTACTAAGCATTCCCACTAAGAGCAGATTAAAAATAGGATTTCATTGTATTTTGGTTGAACTCCACTGTAAATTTATTTTTGACTATTTAAGAGAGAGTAATTAAAAGGTTAAATCTTGGATGGTGTTTGATAATTGTTTGTAATGCTTTTTCTATACAATTACAAGTTTTTTTTTCATTCTAGCCTGCGGAGATGGTCAGTTCTCTGCACACCTACTGACAGAATACTGTGAGGCTAGAACTGGTCTGTCATCTTCTATTAATTAAGTGTTTACGCCTGGATGGTGATGAATAATGTAGTGGTGGTAGACCACAGAGTACCAAGTGATTACTTCACAAAAAAAGAAAAAATTATTTAGTGTGTGCATTCGTTACCAAATACATACAATTACATACAACACTTTAAGAAATAAGAAAGAACAATAACTTGAAATAATGCAGCTGTTATGCAGCTTGTTATGGTATGATAGTTTTTGACAGTTATGTTTCTGGAAAGGAAATGGAGGTTTACATACATATTTATTACTCACAGCTGTCTTAGTGGTTGGATTTTTAATGCCAAAGATGGTTTAAAGTCCACTTTGAAGAAAAAATAGTTCACATTTTAATAAAGTGTATAATAGAAAAATGAAGTCTAAGCTGAATAAAGTATGTATTTGTGGGATACATTGCAAAGGAAGATATTGTTTAAATATTCATCATAACTTATCTTTCTAATTCAATAGAAGGGCTACTGAGAAATAGGAAAACTGGAGTTCTATCTGAGGCTATAAAATTGTGTCTTGGCAGAAAAACAACCATGGGTGATGCCAGGATGAGTTATTCAACTTGTAGGCAGAATTTAAGCAGCTAAGTCAAGTATTGCAGACTTGACCTTTACAGATACCCCAGAAATGTAAAAGTGAACAAACCCAAAGAACGATGCTAAGAATCCTTTACTAAGAATCCTAAACTGAAGCAAAAAATGGCAAAATAAGCCAGCAATATAGTTAGCAGTCAGACTGATGTAACTTGGCAGCATTTCTTTCCTTCACCCTTCCTGATGCACTAATATTTGATTTCTTCAAAAGGTGCTAGCAAAGGTAAAAGGACATACCAAAGATCTTCCTCAGTTTAAATCAGCGTTTTGCTACTTGGAGGTGAAATCATAATTAGCTCCAGAAGGAAATACAGTAATACCTTTCCTTCCTTCCTGATGTCTGCAAAGGACAATAAGAAAACACTCCTGAATACCAAATACAAGTAGGATTGGAGACAGAAAAAAAAATAGCCCTTTTTAAAATAAAATTAAGCATAGCAGCTTGAGAAAGAACTGCTTCGGAGTCTATTTTGTTAATCTTATTTCCCTAGGAATAAGTTTAGATATTGGCTTTTTAAAAATACTAGGTTACATACTTCCGCCCTCTCTTGGAAGGAGATTCTTGGGATCCATAGAATCATAGAATGGTTTGGGTTGGAAGGGACCTTTAAAAGTCATCTAGTCTAACTCCTTGCAGTGAGCAGAGACATCTTCAGCTAGATATGGTTGCTCAGAACCCTATCCAACCTGACCTTGAATGTTTGCAGGGGTGGGGTATTTGCCACCTCTGGTAGTGAACCTACCTGTTCCAGTGTTTTCGCCCTCACTGTAAAAAAGAAATCCTTCCTTTTATCTAGTCTAAATCTACCCTCTTTTAGTTTAAAACTGTTACCTTTTGTACTGTCACAACAGGCCCTGCTAAAAAGGCTGTCCCAATCTTTTCTTTCACCCCAGCAGGTCAGGTGATTCTCCCCCTCTGCTCTGGTGAGACCCCAGCTGGCGTATTGCATCCAGATCTGCAGCCCCCAACACAAGAAGGACATGGACCTGTTAGAGTGGGTCCAGAGGAGGGTCACGAAGATTGTCGGGAGCTGGAACACCCTCTCTTATGAGATCAGGCTGAGAGAATTGGGGTTGTTCAGCCTGGAAGGGAGAAGGCTCTGGGGAGACCTTATTACAGCCTTCCTGAATCTGAAGAAGTCCTACGAGAAATCTGGGGAGGGACTTGTTACATGGGCTGCAGTGATACGACATGGGGTGATGGGTTCAAATGGGAAGATGGTGGATTTAGATTAGGTGTAAGGAAGGAGTTCTTCACTCTGAGAGTGATGAGACACTGAAAGAGGTTATGGAGAAGGCTCTGGGGAGACCTTATTACAGCCTTCCTGAATCTGAAGAAGTCCTACGAGAAATCTGGGGAGGGACTTGTTACATGGGCTGCAGTGATACGACATGGGGTGATGGGTTCAAATGGGAAGATGGTGGATTTAGATTAGGTGTAAGGAAGGAGTTCTTCACTCTGAGAGTGATGAGACACTGAAAGAGGTTATCCAGGGAAGCTGTGGTTGCTCCATCACTGGAAGTGTTCAAGGCCAGGTTGGATATGGCCTTGTGCAACCTGGTCTAGTGGGAGGTGGCACTGTCCATGGCAGGGGGGTTGGAACTAGATGATCTTTCAGGTCCCTTTCAACCCAGACATTCTGTGATTCTATGGTTCTTACAGGCCCCCCCTTTAAGTACTGAAAGGTCACAGTAAGGTCTCTCCAGAGCCTTGGCTTCTCCAGGCTGAACAATTCCTACTCTCTCAGCCATTCGTCACAGGCAAGGTGTTCGATCCCACTTATCATTTTTGTGGTCCTCTTCTGGACCACTCCAACAGATCGATGTCTTTCCTGTGCTGAGGACTGCAGAGCTGGATGCAGTAGTCTAGGTGAGGTCTCAGCAGAGTGGTGTAGAGGGGCAGAATCACCTCGCTTGACCTGCTGGACATGCTTCTTTTGGTGCAGCCCAGAATATGGTTGGCATTCTGGGCTGCATGTGCATGTTGGTGGCTCATGTCCAGCTTTTCATTCAGCAGTATTCCCAGGTCCTTCTCCACAGGGCTGTTCTCAATCCCTTCATCCCCCAGCATGTACTGATCCTGGGGATTGCTGTGACCCAGGTATGGTACTTTGCATTTGTCCCTGTTGAACCTCATGGGGTTCACATGGACACATGGATCTACTTCTCAAGCTTCTCCAGGTCCTTCTGGATGATATCCTATCCCTCAGGTGTGTCAACTGCACCACTCAAGATTGATGTTGTCAAGCTTCTCCAGGTCCTTCTGGATGATATCCTATCCCTCAGGTGTGTCAACTGCACCACTCAAGATTGATGTTGTCTGCTGAGGGTGCACTCAGTCCCACTGTATATATTTCAAGTGAAGATATTGAACAGCACAAACAGTATGGACCAGTAAGGGATACCTCTTGTCACTCATCTCCATCTGGACATTGACCACTGCCCTCACAACTGTTTAACCAGTTCCTTATCCATTGAAACACCCATCAAATCCATCTCTCTCCATTTCACAGAGAAGGATGTTGTAGAGGACCGAGTCAAAGGCCTTAGAGAAGTCCAGATAGACAACATCCATAGCTCTTCCCTTGTCCACTGATATCATCACTCCATCATAGGGCACTAGGTTGGTCAGGCAGGACTTGCACTTGGTGAAGCCATTCTGGCTGTCTCAAATCACTTTTCTGTTCTCCATGTGCCTTAGCACAACTTCTAGGATGATTTGTTCCCAGGCACAGGGATGGGGCTGACAGGTCAGTAGTTCCCAGGGCCCTCCTTTCTACCCTTTTTAAAAATGGGTGTGATGCTTCTTTTTTTCTAGTCACTGGGGACTTCCCCTGACTGCCATGACTTTTCAAATGTCATGGCAAGTGGCTTGGCAACTGCACCCGCCAATTCCCTCAGGACTCTCGGATGCATCTTATTAGGTCCCGTAGAAACATAGGTATGTTCAGGTTCCTCAGGTGATTGTGAACCTCATCTTCTCTGACAGGGGGAGGAACTTTGCTCCCCTTGCCCCTGTCTTGCAGACCATCAACTTGGGAGGTGTGGAAAGAGATGTTGCCAGTGAAGACTGAGGTAAAAAAGTTGAGTACCTCAGCCTTCTCCTCATCTGTTGTTACCAGCTTGCCAGTCATTGACACTGTTTGATGTTTATTTCAGAATGAGTGACAAAACGTGTGAATCTTAATTGCAGCAATGCTTCCAATTCTCTTCAAAGTATTATCTGTATCATGGGGACAAATAGAGCAAGTTAGTTGTTAACTTTAAAGACAAAACCTGCACAACTTCAGTGGATTTTTGAACTTATGACACCTATACTGCATTGCCCTAATATACCCAAGGTTTTGCTATATTTATGCCATCTTATGGGACGAAAATAACAACATGGGAACTTGTGGTCAGAACAACGTAAAATGATAGTAGTGGCTAAAAGCACCGATGGATGGGCCTGTGTTACCTAGCACACTGCATTTGGATGTTTTGATGAAGTGTGGGCTGTTTCCCTGTGGGTTTTTTTTTCCTGACTCATCATTAGCATTTTTAATTTTTAAGTGTTCAGTGTTCTTGATCTGTGTATCCAAAATTGTCTTGTACACAGCAGATGAGGTTTCAAGGCTTGTCATGTAGATCCTTACACTACGATTTGTCGATTATAGCTTTCTGCCAACATCCGACCAGGCACAGGGGCCATCAGCTTGCTGACACCCTGAAACCAGGCTAAGAGGCTTGTCTCTCTTTTATTCAGTCCTAAGCTTTATGTGGTTAAAAATTATTTAAATTGATTTATTTGGGTAGATTTCTCGTCATAACTTAGACCATTAATAAATGAGTTCCAAATGTTCCTTTTTAAATCTGACCGTTTGCTGAACAAACAGAAGAATGTTATTATCTGAAAGGAGTAGCAGGCAGATAAATTTGGTATGCGTGCAACTTCCAGTGATGTCCTTTCAAGCAAAGGCATAACAGCAGCTGCTGTGCAGGCGGTGCGTGTTGCCAGTGGAATTTATTTCTGACCAACTATGTCCTCTTCAACTCCAAATGCTCTGTCTAGAACAACTGCAGTGTAGAAAAAGAAAAAGTGGAGGGGAGAGTTAGAAAGAGGAGGACTATAGAGCGGGATAGGCATAAATGCAGTTTTTACCCATGACCAAGGACATATGTGAACCTAGATTTTAGGAGCTGGAAAATTAGCAAATTACAGATTTATGTTTTTAAAAAAATTAATTGTATGAATGAGAAAATACTGTTAATATGGTGTTTCAGATGCCTTAATTTGAAGTAGATATGGATGCAAACTATAGCAGCTTTTGATGGCACAAATGCTTCATTACTTTGCAAATGTATTTTGCCAGTATATTGTTTGGCAAGCTTGTATTTTTTATTTGTATGAAGTATGAATACAAAAAAATAACAGCGTCAACCTTTTTGATTATTTCTTAATTATTTGACAAACAGGTATGCTTCAACCCTGGATTTCATTTTTTATATGTACTGAAAATGCTCTGAATTTTGAAATGTGAATAATTTTTAAGTGTTTAGAAAAGCTAAGTACAGACTTTCTTGGAATAGGATAGAAAAAAAAACCCAACACCTTATTTTAAACTGGAGATGCTAGTCAGAAAAACACCTTTTGGTGGGTAATGTTGGATTCTGGTGGTTTTGTTTTGTTCAGTGGTTGGTTTTGTGTGTTTTTTTTTCCTTTTTTTTTTTTTTTTCCTCCATCAGTGCATACTAAGACATGCTGTGTGCATTCTGGGAGTGCATCCTAGACTACCTAGGAAGATGAATTTTTTTCTCTTACTTCCTAATAGCTGTTTTCAGTATTTTGTATACTGATACAGATTTCCATAGTCTTGGCAGCAGCAGCTACAGATGAGAAGTGCATTAATTCATCCGGTTCAGGTCAGCGTCACTAAAAGATTGTTTCATGCTGTGTATTAATGAGATCTTTCTCCCTTCAGCTAGCAGGGAGGAGGTTTGGAATAACTTGATATTCTCTGAAAAATATTTATTCTAAATCATACACTTGGAAAGGCAGGCCTAACGTCTGATTTGCTCATCAGGAATTCTAAAAGCTTGTCTGTATCTGATTATATACTTTATATAACATTTGCAAACTGTTCCAGCCACTAAGTCCAAATTCACATGAGACCTGCTTTTGATCTGGCCAGGTACGTCTCTGTCCAGGCCTCCCCAGGGTCCCAGGGGTGATGTGAAAGATGGCAGTGAGAACATAACCAAGACACGCTTCACTGGTATTGCCCAGGGTGCTTTTTCCTCTGCTCTGAAGGGCAGGGCTATCCCTCAGAGGAAGCTCTTAGTAAACGTGCTCTCTCTTTCCTTTGCAGGCCAGAGCCTCAACAGAAAGCTCCCTCTGC